>NC_053023.1:518309804-518325190 GCF_003073215.2 Triticum urartu
AGGTTCGGGCCCTCTTGATGGAGGTAAAACCCTACGTCCTGCTTGATTTATTCTTGATGATATGAGTATTACAAGAGTTGATCTACCACGAGATCGGAGAGGCTAAACCCTAGAAGCTAGCCTATGGTATGATTGTATGTTGTCCTACGGACTAAAACCCTCCGGTTTATATAGACACCGGAGGGGGCTAGGGTTACACAAGGTCGGTTACAAAGGAGGAGATATACATATCAGTATTGCCTAGCTTGCCTTCCACGCCAAGTAGAGTCCTATTCGAACACAAGACGAAGTCTTCAATCTTCTATCTTCATAGTCCAACAGTCCGGCCAAAGGATATAATCTGCCTGTCCGGAGACCCCCTAATCCAGGACTCCCTCAGTAGCCCCTGAACCAGGCTTCAATGACGATGAGTCCGGCGCGCAGTGTTGCTTTCGGCATTGCAAGGCGGGTTCCTCCTCCGGATACACCACAGAAGAGTTTGAATAAAAGGATAGTGTCCAACCCTGCAAAATAAATTCCACATACCACCATAGAGAGAATAATATTTCCACAAATCTAATCTACTGACACGTTTTGGCAACATGACATCATGCCATGGCTCGGTGATTATCCGAACCGTTTTTCTTTAACCAACCCTGCACATAACGCGAGGCAGTTTCTTGACACGTCTTGTCAAAGCAGAGATCATGTCCCCCTTATTACGGGATTCTCATCAATATGGGTGTGGGTAACCCTGCCGTGCCTAGGACTCCTAGATTTTAGGCAAGTCCCAAACGGCCACGAGGAGGACGCTTGATATTCACCCTCTTTATAAAGGGACAAGGCTTTTAGTTTTTTCCTCCTGTGCTCAATCGAATCCTTCCCCCGCCTCGAGTTCTAACACCCAAAGTCCAAGTCAGGTGCTTCAGACCTTCAATCATGTCCGGATCCAGCCTCCAGGGCCGGTGGATGCCCTCCTCCGCCACGGAAGAGGATATCAAGAAGTTGTGGGAGGCAAGATACTTGACCGCCGAAGTTTCGCATTGGCTGCCTGCCCGAGGGCAGGTCGTCCCTACTCCTGAACCCAATGAAGACGTCGTGTTCATCTCCCACTTCCTCCGAGGGCTAGGCCTCACTCTGGATCCCTTCGTTAGGGGTTTCATGTTCTATTATGGGCTTGATTTCCACGATCTAGCCCCGGATTCCTTTCTCCACATCTCGGCATTCATTGTCGTATGTGAGGCCTTCCTCCGCATTATACCTCACTTCGGCCTGTGGCTCAAGACCTTTGATGTGAAGCCGAAGACGGTCGAGGGGCAGCATGCAGCGTGCAGAGGTGCATTAATAAGCAAGATCGCTGGAGTTCCATGGCCAAAGGGTTCCTTTCCAGAGGTGTCCGAATTATGGCAACGGGAATGGTTCTACGTCACCGCTCCCAGAAGTGCCAAGTGGGTAGCTTCCCTCACCTTTCGCTCGGGCCCTCCACCACAACTGATGTCATGGATCAGCAGGGGGCTGAGCTGGGGTCCAGCCAAGGATGTGCCCACACTGCAGAGCCGCATCCGAGATCTCTTCGAGGGAGATTTCAGTTTTATTATGGTAGTGCAAGTTATGCTGGTTCGTCGAGTCCAGCCTTGCAAACGCCGGCCCCTCCGCTTGTGGGAATTCAACCCAGAAGGACCGCACGCTATTCAGAATTTCCTTGGCCTAACGCACGAGGAGATGTACAAGTCGTTATTCGGACCCCAAATAGAGTGTTCGGACACCACCGAGGACGTGGGCCTGAGCAGCAACCGCACCGCGGCCCAAGTAAGTAATCCTCTAGTTGAACACACTGGCTTTCTTTTATCATGACATCATTCTGAAGAATCGCTCTTTTGACCAGGACTGGATAAAAAAGGCGAAGATGATCCGGTGTTCGGCTCCCCTTCCTGAAGGCTTGGACAATCTGGTGCTGGAAAAGATGCTCGAGCCAGCACCTTGTCCGGTGCCCTCAAGGGAAGACGAAGGGGGGAATAAAGGGGGCAAAAGCGGGCCTCCACCGCTACCTATTCCAACCGAGGGAACGAGCGCCTCCGTGAGGGAGGATAACCAAGGGGAAGAATCTGACGTTTCATCGTCCTGGGGGAGGAAGAGGACTACCTCTGAAGATCCGGAAATCAAGGTCTCCAAACAGGAGAAGAAAACTCCACCAGAGGGTCCTGCCTCGAAGGGTGCTCTTGCCGCACAAAGTCCATGCGGGGATCAGCCCTCTAACGAGCTGTAAGTAATCAAAAGGTACTTAATAGCGAAGATATACTACCTTACTTCTGAGAAAAATAACCGAAGCATTTATCTTGCAGTTCGGATCTGAGCCCTTCTCAACAGAGCTCGTCTTCGGGAGATCTTCTTCCGGAGATGATGGAGAGCGAAACGCCTCCCATGGACTCCCCAGCTCAAGAAGCGGGCGACCTTGAAGTGTCATCGCGGAGGGTCACCCCGGATCCGATGAGGCCTGAAGATAATCCTATGGTCGCCCGAAGTCCCCAGTATCCGGCTCTTGAAGAGAGCAAACAAAAGAATCCGGCACCGTCTGGTATGCGGTCGGACGCACTAAGGGATCTGCTAGGGCGAGCCACTATCTCAGAAGAGCACCGTACATTGATGGGTACGGTGATTGAAAGGATATCGTCCGCCGAAAGCGGTTGCATGAAGCCTTTATGAGTCTACTGACAGGCTTTGAAGTACGTGAAATGATATGCATTTGTGGTAGTACCGCACATTTTTAGGCGTGCCCTGTGTAGATAGTAGCCGCTGAGACTCTGGTTGTCATCGAAAACGGCAGCGAACAAAGGATCGTAGTCCCAGGTAATAACCAGACCACCTTTATGTGCAAGTGTCTGAAGCTCCGGTGGCTAGCCGGACTAATGGGGTTGCCGAACTAAAGCGGCGACTGGATGCGGTGGATGCCGACATCGAGCTTGTTAACAAGCGGCTTGACGAGGCACAGGGTAGGTGATGTTTATAGTGAATGTCACATAGTAAGAGCAGCGTGATGCCAGTATCTTTAATATGTTTTGACTGCAGATGGAGCTGCCACCGTGGAGGCCCTGCAGGCGGAGCTTGCCCAAGCCAAGGAGCAAGCAAGGAATAGTAATGTGGCCGCTTTGAAGGCGTCCAAAGAGTTGAGAGCCGAGAAGGCCGCACATAGCGAGAGCAAAGAGAAAATGGCCAAAATGGTTGTGAAGTTAAAAGACGCTGCCGACCGCTGGAAGTTTTTTGAAGAAGAAAGCCGGGCGAAGGCTACGAACCTCGAAAAGGCCACAATGGCGACCAAAGACACCCGCTCTGCAATGAGAGCAAAGAAGGAGGAACTGCATGAAGCCGGGGACATTGTGGCTGGGAAGCCCTTTATGCTGCGGAGGAAGTTTGGCGATCCGCGGTATGCCCCTCTGGATCGGCTGTGGAGTTCGGCCGACGCATATCTGGATTTAGCGGCGAGCGCTGTTGATGCGGCCGAATACTTCCGAGATCAGACAGATCATGAAGTGGACAAGCTATTCTGGTCGCAATTTAACGTTCCAGAGCGTCCGCTTCCATTGATCGATCAGCTTGCCGAATGGGCCGAACTCAATAGATTGTCCGGACTCGCCATGAGGTCTGTCGTGGATCATCTGCGGCAGGAAAGGCCAAAGCCAAACAACTATTTTAGCTTGGTGCAGCAGTTCCTTGGTGCGGTGCCACGCATTAATGCGATGAAGAGGTCGGTGTGCATAGAAGGCTCGCGGATGGCCCTTGCCCGTGTCAAGACATATTGGGCGGAGATGGATGCCACCACTGTCGCGTCGCAGGGTTCGGCCATAGGCCGAGTGGCTGCCGAGCACTATTTTGAAGAAGTTCTTGAGGGCGCTCGTTCGATAGAGGCCCAGTGCTCGACGAATTTTATGTTTGAGTGACATGTATTCCCATTGTAAAAACAGCATTTTATTAAATTTATCAAGGTTGTATTTATACTTCTGCCCGAAAGTATTGTGATGCCTCCTGTGCGGCCGTTTATGTATACCTGTATATAACCTAAAAGATTGCAGTTGTCGGCTTCAGCCCCCACGCATATAATGCGGGGGTGTTCGCAGAGGACGCGTATTCACACTTAATCCAACATCTTGGTCCTATTAAGGAGGTGATAGCGCAGCGAACTAGGCAACCAGACTATAATGCTTTAACACTTTCACTTAGCCATAGGAGTTTGACAGTGAGGCTACTATATAGCCCCTGATGGCTCCGCACTCATCCGGATTCGGGGTGCGTACATGCCTGGCCGGGAAACGGCCCTTCGTTAATGCGGAGGAATCCCGAAGATTCCAATAAGTCATCGAGTGGTTGACCAGTCTCACGCTATATCATGACAGTTAGTTTTCAGCTTTCTCTACTGAGGTGCTCGTCTGGATGAACCAGGGCACAATCGCGGTAGTTCTCCTGGTGCCGCCTTAGCCGATAGAGCGGAACGTAAGCAGCAAAACACAGGAGCCGGGAAAACCCAACATTTGACCAAAGACATGATTCGGAGCTGATGCATATAAGGCCAAACTCACGACGCCGAACACTCCCTAAGGTATCCGGTCTTTATGATGTAAACCGGGTCTAAACAGTACCCTTTGTAATAAGCCCCTGGTGTCCAGGTACATGCATTATTCTGGCGTGGCCACATGCGAATACGTCAGTATCCTTCTCGGTTGTACTGAGAATCCGAGGGATGTAAATCAACAAGAGACAGTAGAAAGGTTTACGCAGGGTCTTAATCTACAAAGAATCCTTGGAACGGGTCCTTGCTGCACGTCTGCGCTTGTGTCTCCATTGTGCCATATCCTGGACGGGTGTAGCACGATGGTCATCTGAAAAAGAGAGGAACTTAATTGAAAAGTTGCCGTGCAAAAGTTAAGTTATACTAAATAAACAATATATAGTTGAAAATGAGTAAAGGTGAGCCTTATTGCCACTTTTGCTCGCGTGTTGAGCCCCTTGTATTGTAATAGGGGTATAGCCATCAAACCTGTATTAATTACATATAGCTGAGCCAGACCCGTCTAGCCGTGTCCGTGGTCTTAACGACCTGTCAAATGCTTGAGTTGGTGAGGCCGTTTAGTGTGCGGCGGCCAAGGCGGCCGCACCGTCTTCAGCGCGCGAGGAGCGCTCAATATTTCCATTTACTGTAATGATGCCGCATGGACCAGGCATCTTGAGCTTGAGGGAAGCGTAATGCGGTATTGCGTTAAAGCGAGCGAAAGCTTCGCGTCCGAGTAGTGCTTGATAGCCACTTTGGACGGAGCGACGTGGAAAGTTAAATTTTCGCTGCGGAAGTTATCGGGGAAGCCGAATATAACCTCTAGTAGCAGGGAGCCCCTGCAGTGAGCCTCCGGGCCTGGCATTACTCCTTTAAAGGTAGCATTGCTGCGGTAAATTTTTGTTGGGTCTATCCCCATTTTGCGGACTGTATCCTGATATATCAGATTTAAACTGCTGCCGCCATCCATCAGGACTCGGGTGAAGTGGTATCCGTCAATTATTGGATCTAATACCAAGGCAGCCCATCCTGCATGCCGGATACTTGCCGAGTAATCCCGATGGTCGAAGGTGATCGGTTGGGACGACCAGTGGCGGAGCTCCGCGGTAATAGGCCCTGGGGCATGTTCCTCTAAAGGTGCCGCTTTGTTTCTCCCTTTTATCACGTGTAACACGTTGAATGTTTTGACTTCTAGTGGGAATTTCTTCTGTTCCCCTATGCTTTGCTTGCGAGGCTCGTCCTCGTCTTCACTTGGTGTATCCTGCCCCTTGTGTTCGGCGTTGAGCTTGCCGGACTGTTTGAAGACCCAACATTCTCTGTGGGTATGATTTGCAGGTTTATCCGGGGTGCTATGGATCTGACATATTTGGTCCAGAATTTTGTTTAGGCTGGACAATTCGTCTCTGTTGCCTTTGGAGGGCGGCCTCTGCTACCCTGGCCGAGAGCTTCTAAATCCGGTGTTTACTGCCGTGCTCTTCGGGCTGTCTTCTTTATTCCGGCGCTTATTCTTGCTGCATCGTGATTTCCCATTTCCATCCCTGACTTCGGATGTACTTGGGTCGCTGGTGCTGCATCGGGCTAACCAGCTGTCCTCGCCCGCGCAAAAACGGGTCATGAGGCTTGTTAATGCTGCCATTGTTCTCGGCTTTTCTTGACTGAGGTGTCTGGCAAGCCATTCGTCTCGAATGCTATGCTTGAAAACTGCTAAGGCTTCGGCGTCCGGACAGTCAACTATTTGGTTCTTTTTAGTGAGGAACCTGTTCCAAAGTTTTCGGGCTAACTCACCGGGCTGTTGAGTTATATGACTTAAATCGTCTGCATCCGGTGGTCGGACATATGTCCCTTGAAAATTTGCCCGAAAGGCGTCTTCGAGCTCTTCCCAGCTTCCGATGGAGTTTTCGGGGAGGCTTTTAAGCCAGTGCCGAGCTGGCCCTTTGAGCTTGAGGGGTAAGTACTTGATGGCGTGGAGATCATCTCCTCGAGCCATATGGATGTGGAGGATGTAGTCCTCAATCCAGATCACAGGGTCTGTTGTTCCGTCGTACGCCTCGATGTTTACGGGTTTGAATCCCTCTGGAAATTCATGGTCCAACACCTCGTCGGTGAAACATAGAGGGTGTGCGACACCCCTGTATTTGGGCGTACCCTGGTGTTCGGATGTTTGTTGTGTTGCATTGTATGTTGGAGCGCGCCTGCATGGTCCATAGATGGATCTGGTTGTGCCGTCCTTTTGATGCGAGCCCTTACGCGGATCGCGTACTGGTTTATGTGCGGCGTCGTTTGCCGCTTTATGTTGGCTATGAGGTCGTCTATCCGACCGGATGGCCGTTTTATTTTTTAATTGTGGAGGATCTAAGGCCTCCTCATCAAATTCAGGTAGCAACTTTCGCTTCGGATAGCTCTTGGTGTGGCGATTACTATCGTACTTCGCTGCAATGTTAAGTACTTCACTCATTTGATTTTGAATGTGTCTTGTGCAGCCTTGAGCCTTTGCTTCTGTTTTTTCAGACTCCTCGCCGTGGCAACAAGCCTTTGGTGGGCATTATGTTGCTCCTGGCGCCTGTCCGGTGTGATGTCGTCCGGACTGTTATCTTCGACGGGGTTGGGTTGTTCGGCTTGATTTTCCGTGTTGCCGTGGTTGGGCAATGGTTCACCCTGCTCTAACGCTGGGTCTATATGATTGTTATTTCTGCCGAGGCGGGATTTGGAGCAACGTTTACGCCGCCGCTTTGACTGCTTCTTGAGGGAACCACCCTTCGCCGCGTCCTTCCGTTCCTCGTCGTTATTTTCTTTGGGTGTGTCCACCATGTATACGTCCTATGTGATGAAGTGGGCGTCCAGTGCCCTGTGGGCAGTGTTCTCTTTGCATGTGCGAACAAGCAGGTAATTCACATTCTTATCGCTTAACCAGCATGAGCTTCTAGTGAAGCCTGTACATTTATACAGCATGCGCGATGGTTATCGCACATGACGATAGCACGTTCCTGAATGAATTATAGTCGGTTATAGTGGCAATGACATACGTGTTAGCATCGTTGAGGACAAATAAATGTGAAGTGGAGATTGGTTGGCTGCTGGAAATGCATTAAGGATAGTCCTGATTTGAAAGAGATTTCTCGTCATACACGAGACCACAGAACTCTCCTGCCCAGGTGAGGCTAGCTACCAGTAATAGGCTATGGCCAGGAACTCCAATGCATCTTGACAAAGTAGAGAAGAGATGACCAGCATCACCATTACACTTTGAGAAGTATATAACAGTTTAATAATAGTACTCAGCTAAAGGGGCGAGTGCTGTTGAACAATATTTTCGAATGTAGTATTAGAAGAAGGAAGACGTATCAACGTACACAGATAAGTATTTGCTTGGGCCCCGTCGCTCTCAATATATATAGGTAGTGAATTACTCGTGACAGATAAACGGACTCGCAGAGAGACGGTTCGTTATATCTATCCGTCAGAGACAAGCATAGAAAGGGAGAGAGAGAAGCCGGGTCAGTTTGGCACACACACTACGTGAGTCTGCCCGAATGCCAGTCAGGTGCTGATATACGTCGAAAGTTAATCATGCGTGTGTAACAGATCTATTGATACCCTACACTGAGTTTTTGGCAAGGGAGTACAATAGTCGTATTCTCAAGAGATAGTTATCACTGGACCATGCTGGTCCAACAGATTATCCAAGAAGTAGGGCAACTATCCAGATTAGTGCGGGTCTGCGTATCTTACCTGAGCACGTGTACCCAAAGTTCATGGTGCGAACACTGCGTGATCACCGTATACGAGATGCGCGGAGTGGTATGTCGACACTGGTTATTGCCCCAGATGACATCAAAGAGGTCTCGACCTGATATCACTCATCGACAGACTGTCAACGTGGGCTGGTAGAGCTAATATCAGAGAATCTACACTGCGTGGAGACCGCACTGACATACAGACGAAGTGTCGCACAAGCCCAATGACAGGCTCGAACATCGCGATTTACAGATGTGAGAATACAGTCCCGTTGACCGTAGAACGTCGGCCCTCACAAGCAAACATGATCCACACCGATGTAGTTTAAAGCACTCACAACACTGCACCTTGGAGTTAGCGTCCAGGGGCGTAACTTCGATCCGCTTCTAGGAGGCTATAATAACTGACCAGATAAGCCTCCGTAGTGGTGCGACTAAGATCCACCGATCGACTCACAAAGAGATCTGTCCGGGGAGAAAAGTCTCACCCTGGATCCGCATCATGCTACGTGATCGATTAGGGAGCCATCAAGCCTAACGGTCGACGACACAGAGGAACTCTCAATGAAAGCACCAATGTCGGTGTCAAAACCGGCGGATCTCGGGTAGGGGGTCCCGAACTGTGCGTCTAAGGCGGATGGTAACAGGAGGCAGGGGACACGATGTTTTACCCAGGTTCGGGCCCTCTTGATGGAGGTAAAACCCTACGTCCTGCTTGATTTATTCTTGATGATATGAGTATTACAAGAGTTGATCTACCATGAGATCGGAGAGGCTAAACCCTAGAAGCTAGCCTATGGTATGATTGTATGTTGTCCTACGGACTAAAACCCTCCGGTTTATATAGACACCGGAGGGGGCTAGGGTTACACAAGGTCGGTTACAAAGGAGGAGATATACATATCCGCATTGCCTAGCTTGCCTTCCACGCCAAGTAGAGTCCTATCCGGACACGAGACGAAGTCTTCAATCTTGTATCTTCATAGTCCAAAAGTCCGGCCAAAGGATATAGTCCGGCTGTCCGGAGACCCCCTAATCCAGGACTCCCTCAAATACTCTACCCTCGAAAACTATTGCGATCCCCTATACTTGTGGGCTATCAGAGGGCAACCGTGGATACGGCTAGCCATGGAAAGTGAAAGTTATGGTGGAAAAAGGAATAAACTTTATTTTCTGTTTGGGAACCGCCTATGATATATTTATGCATGGAAAGTATTGGGAACTCTAAGTCATTTTCGTTGGTGGGATGGATACACCTCCCAAAATGTTTTTTATCTCTAAGTTTTTCGCTTTGAGCTCTGGCACCTCTACAAATCTCTACTTCCCTCTACGAAGGGCCTATCTTTTACTTTATGTAATTTTTATTTTGAGTCTCCATCTTCTCTTATAAAAGCACCAACTAGGAGGCAATATGATCGTGCTTAAGTATTGGGTGTAGTTAATATTCGAGTGTGTTTGATGAATGGATCAATGTTTGAGCATGATGGGATAGGGATAACTTATTTTAGCGTTGACATTTTGAAAGACATGGTTGCTTGTTGATATGCTTGAGTATCTAAATTATTATGTCAAAACTAGACTATTGCTTTGAGTCACATAAAATTCCAAATGTCTATGCTATAAAGAAAAGAATATGATATGACATGATGAACATCACTCCACATCAAAAAATTTGTTTTTATCACTTACCTACTAGAGGACGAGTAGGAGTTAAGCTTGGGGATGCTGATACGTCTCCAACGTATCTGTAATTTTTGATTGTTCCATGCTGTTTTATTATCAATCTTGGATGTTTTATAATCATTTTTATATCATTTTTTGGTACTAACCTATTGACATAGTGCCAAGTGCTAGTTGTTGTTTTTCCATATTTTTTACATCGCAAAAAATCAATATCAAACGGAGTCCAAATGCCACGAAACTTTACGGAGATTTTTTATGGACCAGAAGGAAGATATTGGGCCCTGGTAGCACCTGGGGGGAGTCCCGAGGAGGGGACAACCCACCAGGGCCCACCTCGGGTGCCCCCGGACCGCCTCTTTGCTCTATAAATACCCAAATATTCCCCAAACCCTAGGGGAGTCGACGAAATATTCATCCAGCCGCCGCAGAGTCCAGAACCACCAGATCCAATCTAAACACCATCACGGAGGGGTTCACCACTTCCATTGGTGCCTCTCCGATGATGCGTGAGTAGTTCTTTGTAGACCTTCGGGTCCGTAGTGAGTAGCTAGACGGCTTCATCTCTCTCTCTCTTGATTCTCAATATAATGATCTCTTGGAGATCCATATGATGTAACTCTTTTGCGGTGTGTTTGTTGGGATCGATGAACTTTGAGTTTATGATCAGATCTATCATTTTATATCCATGAAAGTATTTGAGTTTCTTTGATCTCTTTTATGCATGATCTCTTATAGCTTCGTATCTCTTCTCCGATATTTGGGTTTTGTTTGGCCAACTTGATCTATTTATCTTGCAATGGGAAGAGGTGCCCGGTAGTGGGTTCGATCTTACGGTGCTTGATCCCAGTGACAGAGAGGGAACCGACACGTATGTATCGTTGCTATTAAGGATAAAAAGGTGGGATCTATATCTACCGCCATAGATAAACGGATCTTGTCTACATCATGTCATCGTTCTTATTGCATTACTTCGTTTTCCCATGAACTTAATACACTAGATGCATGCTGGACAGTGGTCGATGTGTGGAGTAATAGTAGTAGATACAGGCAGGAGTCGGTCTACTAATCTTGGATGTGATGCCTATGTAATGATCATTGCCTGGATATCGTCATAATTATTTGAGGTTGTATCAATTGCCCAACAGTAATTTGTTTACCCACCGTTTACTATTTTTCTCGAGAGAAGCCACTAGTGAAACCTACGACCCCCGGGTCTTCTTTCTCATATATTTGCCTTTGCGATCTACCTTTTTATTTGCTTTTATTTTCAGATCTATTAAACCAAAAAACCCAAAAATACCTTGCTGCAATTTATTTTATTTGGCGTTCGGTCTATCAATATTTACAATTTTTCCCCGTCCACGTGCCATTTTTGGCGCCGTTACCCGAAAGGGATTGACAACCCCTTTAACACGTCGGGTTGCGAGTGGTTGTTATTTGTGTGCAGGGGCTGTTTACGTTGTGTTGCTTGGTTCTCCTACTAGTTCGATAACCTTGGTTTCATATCTGAGGAAAATACCTACCGCCGCTGTGCTGCATCATCCCTTCCTCTTTGGGGAAATACCGACGTAGTTTCAAGCGACATCAGTTTGCGCTAGAGCATGAGGAGGAGTGCCGCCGCGGCCCCCACATCGACCACCACGTTCCACTGCCGCCCCCGCGGGTATTGCCGGAAGATGAGGAGGCGGAGGCGGAGTACCAAGCCGCCCTCGAGGAGGCCGTGCAGCACGCGCTGAAGGCGAGCCGGCTCAAGGAGGACGTCTGTTGGGATGGGCTGGAGCATGCCCTTGCCTTGTCCGCAGCAGGGGACTCCGTCCATACGCCCATGTTCGTCCCGCCACCGCCACTGGTGCCGCCCCTCGTCGAGCCCAAGGCCGAGCCGGAGCCGAAGCGCGAGCCAATGACCACGCGGAAGCGGTCTCCGCCGCCCCCACTTGGCTTGAGGAGTCCTATTTGTGGACCGGCCAGCTTCGCGAGTGGGTGAGCGCGCCTCCCTGCTACTACGTCTCCACGCTGGAAGAGGAGGCAACCCACCTTGAGTGCTGGAAGGCGCATTGGCTCACCGAGGAGGAGGCCGACGGCGAGCAGCAGATGCGCCGGGAGCAGTAGCTGCGTCGCGACGAGGAGGCATTGCGGCTTGAGGAACATGAGGAGCGTGCGTTCGCCACCGCAGCAGACGTCGGAAGAGGCTGCCCTGGCGACCTATCAAGCAGCGTTTGGTTGGGTTGGACGCTTCCTGTCTTCATTGACCTCACTGGCGGCAACGACGACGACGGCAAGGGCAAGGGCAAGGCGGTCCACTAGAGCAACATGCGGGCATTTAGAGTTTTTTTTTAATGTGTAGTTATGTTCAAGTGGACTTTGGCCGACGGTTGACCGGCCATTTTAGGCTAGTTGTAATGGGAGTATCATAGGTAGTATCATGCATGCCAACTAGGCAAATTTTATGAGGTGACATAGAATTAAATGAAGAAAGAGAGAGTTGAGTATCATATTAAATATTCTGCTACTATGTGTCATACATGCTAATAAATGAAGTCATCTATGATACTATGCACTACGGATGTAGTATCATACACTAGGGCCTTCTTTGGTTCATAGGATAAGAATTTTATAGGAATAGGAAAATCATAGGAAGTGAAATGATATGCATGTCAATTCTTATAGAGAAAGAGATGCCATTTGGTGCATAGGATATGATTTTTTTCATTGAGTCTAGACTAATGTTTTTTTTTCTCCAAAACGTGAAGGATTGATTCCTACATAGGAATAGGAATTCATTCCTACAAACCAAAGGGCTTCAAAAGAATTTTTCCTTTGCAAATCCTATCCTATATAATTCCTACAAAAATCCTACAAATCAAAGAAGGCCTAGTATCATATGCATGATACTAGTATATGATACTTTCCATTACGACCAACCTTATGTATAATTATACTTTATTAACTTTGTTTCGGCCACGTGGGTGAAAATGGATATGCCTCTGTTGGGCGCACCAGCAGATCCAAATCAAAAAGCGGACGCACATGTCCGCCTAGTCGACCCAAATGGATGAAAAGCGAACAAAGCGTGCGTCCGTTTGGATCGTCCCGTTGGAGTTGCTCTAATATAATGTAAATCTAATTTTTTTTTAGACGAGCCCTTTAAACCGGAAATTAGGGAGTAACAGATCTGAATTATTTTCGTAAAAGAAGTTTGAAAAGGGAGCTGAAGCGGCAGCTTCCTTTTGTGCTGTGTGCTTAGGTAGACGGTCGCCGAGCTGAATGCTGCTCTGACCTGCGCGGGTCCCACGCTTCAAGGCTTGGAAGATGGCCGGTGTGGGAATAAAGGGCTGGTGGGCAATTAAGGGCGTGGGAGAGCGGAAAAAAATTGCGGGCTCCACACAAGAGAAAACCGCAAACACCCCGTTAAACCTCCACGGTGACTGCATACGCCGGCGCTGCTGCCTCGCACAACTTCGAGGGGGAGCTGTCCGCGGCGAGCGAAGTTCGGCATCTCCTTCTCGCCGCTCCGTGGCGGCGATGCCACCTCGGGCTATCAGCATAAAGGTCCGCAATCCCCCTCTTCTGAAGTTTTTTTTGTCAATTTCCTGCCGCAACTTCTACGCCGATGAATATTTGATCCGAGGCAGCGGTGCAGGGATCTATGATGACCAGCTTCCGATCTAATTTGAGGTTTCTTTGCCCGCTTTTCCCCAGGTGGCGAGGGAAGAAGATTTGTCCTCACACATTGGAAACGATGGCTTCTATTTTGATCTCGTCGACTTCGACAGGGTGAGGGCTTTCCAGATCCCGGATAACACGACTATGTCCCGATTGAAGGTACCACCTTGCCTTATTCAACTACTAGAAGGACCACTGTTTCACTAAAAAGCTTAAACCCTAAATTTGGTCTATAGGATTTTGTACTTTTTAACAGATCTATCCGTAAGACTTCAAGGAGCTGAGGTAACGAGGCTTTTAGTTTAGGAGAAGTTAGGCCTTGCCTTAGCCCGTAGCAATTTTTTGTGCTGAGCAGGTAGAGGATCTCTCATTTAGTCCTCTCCTGCAAGCATTTTAGCATCTCTGCTTCTGGGTGTGTGCTATGTTGTATTCTGTTGTTAAGTAATAGGCCATTTTCATGTGATTTTTTTAACAGTTTTGCTAAAGCACATCTAGATGTGCTAACCCCTTTTTTTAATGTAAGTCTATTGTGGAAATCATGAGTCGCTGTACAAATTTTCCACTTCACCCCTTCTTCAATGAAGTATGGAGTATAACAGGTTTGAGTGGTCGTAGACTTGTTGCATGTTATTTAACAGAGCTATATAGAGATTGGCTTTCATCACTCTGCATTGGTGTACCTTATTGCAAAGAGAAAACTGCATTAGAACCCCCTAAACTATCACAAGTTCCTCACTTGACTCCCTCAACTTGAATCTCTAGGCTGGGGCTTCCTAAACTTGTCTTCATCTCACCTAGCTCAACTCCAAAAAACAAAATGTGCCACATGATCATCCCCCTCAGCATCTTCTCTTAGTATAACAGAGAAAGGGGGCTATGGAGCTCAAGCTGCATTTATAGTTTTTAGTATGTATGGTCCATTCTATCTATATCTATACTTCTATGCTTCTAAACTGAATATGAAAAGAGCGAGTTGCGGAGATCCAGCACATCTCACCCGTCCATGTGTTTAGTGCAAACAAGGTTAGCATCCTCCCCTAATTAATAGCATACCTGATATCAGCGCCAATGCTACCAATTAATTATATTCTACCAAATATCAACCTGCTGCCAAACATAAGTGTGCAATGCAATTGATATATTGCCTAATATTGACGTGCATTTCACGTACATGATTACTAGTATCATTAAATTTGCTAAGAAATTTCTACCCCAAATGTTTTAGCTGAAGAATTCCAGATGATCAGCAAGGTTTTCTATTTTCCATCAATTGTAAGATTGAATGACGAGTTTCTATTTTTATGTTGTTTATAGATATATCTTGTGCAAGCAGACAAATATGTTCCTTTCCATCGTATTGTTTCTGATGGTTCATAATGACTTCAGTATTAATTGGTTAAGTTGTTCACAGGAGGAAATTGCAGTAGAGTTCAGCATCCCATCTCAATTTCAGCGCCTCTGGTTGTTTTGTAAAAGGCAAAACGGGACATGGCGTCCTGTTAGGCCATTCTCTACCGAAGAAAACAATCTATCTGTAAGAAGGCATTCTTCATGCTACGTTCTGGTTGCCGTTTTAGACAACTTATGTTCTTACTGGTTCTTGATACAATTCTTCTTGGCAGAACTTTGGGAGTAGCCCGTTTGTGTCTAGTTAGTTTGGTTGTTATCATCTTATTATCTATTGGAAATTGGGTGTCGCTGTGGCTATGCGAGCTTGCACTCAGCCCACTTCGTTTAAGGATGCCTGGCTTATTTTCTTATTACAAAAAGGTGACATCAGGAGCTAG
>NC_053023.1:518326190-518341737 GCF_003073215.2 Triticum urartu
CAGTTTCGGACATGGACGAGGGGTCGATGCACTGTGCAAAGAGGGAGTAGGTGGTTTGACAAGAGGGAATCGCTAACCCGGTTGGTCTCGAAACGGTCAACGAAGGTGAGGGGTTTGATGGGCTCAGAAAAGAGAGAGAAGGGAGATGCCCGACAGCAGTTTCGGAGACCGAAACGTCCGACGAAAAACCGGCTACTATTGCTGCTATAGTTTAACGGCTGAGGTGTCAAACAGACTCCGAATGTGATGAAACTTGGTAGGCGGTCTACTGACAACATAAAAACACCGGATGCCAACTTTCATCCCATTCTGAGAACATTTTCCGGTCACTTATAAAATACTATATCGGACATGCCGCGGGCGCGTGCGAGTGTGTCTGGACTCAGAACGGACAACGGAAGGAACGAGTAGACCGGGATGGATGCAAGTTTTGAAAACATGATGATGCAATGCACATGATGACATGACAAGATGCAACACGCAAGCGAATGACATGGCAACAACAACGAATAACTGGAAGACACCTGGCGCGACAGTCTTGGGGCATCACTGTAACTTCCTCGTATCACCGTGGAGAACTCAAACCGATGCACCAAATGCAATGGCAAGGGCACACGGAGTGCCCAAGTACTTCTCTCCCAAATCCCACCAAAGCAACTAATGCTAGGGAGGGAAATGAGAGGAAGAACAAGAAGGAGAACACCAAGAACTCCAAGATCTGGATCCAAGGGGATCCCCTCACATAGAGGAGAAAGTGATTGGTGGAATGTGGATCTAGATCTCCTCCCCCCCAAACTAGCAAGAATCCATGGAGGGATTGAGAGATAGCAAGCTCGAAGAAGTTCAACAATGGGGGAAGAACACGAGCTCAAAGGATAAGGTTCATTGGGGAAGAAGACCCCCTATTATAGGTGGGAAAAATCCAACCGTAGGGTAGCGGTAGCGGTACTACTGCTTGCGAGCGGTACTAAAAAATACATCCGTGCTTACCACCGCTGGACTTAAGACGAGTTTTTGGTCCAGAGCAGAAGTAGCCATGGAAATATCCGCGGTAGTACCGCTCCCAAGAGTGGTGGAAAAAAATTACATTCCCTCCAAGCGGTAGTACCACTCCCATGAGCGGTAGTACCGCTGCAGCCTTTTTTAGGACACCAAAACTAACACAACTTCTGCAAACGGACTCCGAATTCAACGAAACCAAGTTTGTTGGAAAGCTACCGACAAGGGCTAACACAATCTTGATAGAAATAACAATAATAAGGAAATTAGATAAGGCCCATAAGAAAATGGTGAGAACCCTTCCTCGAATAAGACCGGTAAAACCTCCAACACCGAAAACGCAATAGAAGAAGCATGTGAACTCCGTTTTAGATGAACTCGAGCTTGTCAAGAAGATGACCATAAGCTCCAAATATCACAAGGAGAAAACCAAAAAAGTCCCAAGAAAGATGATGCAAGCATGCAATGGTTTGAGCTCTCTACGAATGATACGATCAAGCTACTCACTTGAGAGCCCCCTTGATAGTACGACAATCGATCCTATAACCTCGTCTCCAAACCACCACCATGAGACTAGTAAAATAGAGAACCTATCAAGGGCAAACCTTTGCCTTGCACAAAGTCCACTTGAGCTAGATGATGATGATCTTGACTCCCTGAAGTTGGACCGCCTTTCGTGATTGCATTGGCTCGATGAAGGCTAGTTGATTGCTCCCCCATACTCCACTATGGGTGAGTCACTCTTCGGCACACCTTCACAAGTCCACTGTCACCATAATGGACGGCAAGCTACAAGCATGATTTCTTCGTGATGCTCCACTTGAACTTGCACAACACAACCTTGATTTGATGTCATCCTCCATGGGTTGTATGTGATCCTCCTCTTGACGCAAGCCCATGGAAGCAAACCTAACCCCACATAGAACTCTCACAAAGACCATGGGTTAGTACACAAAGTGAAATGGACAATGCTTACCAAACCATGAGATCACTTGATCCCACTTGGTGTATCTTCTACGCTTTGTGTGATGATCAACTTGAATCACTCTCTGTACTTAGTCTTGATCAACCTTGACTCTTTCCAACTCTCTTCATTTGGATGATGTCTTGAAGGTAAACATGAATGATCACACAATCTTCTTCTTCAAGACATGCTTGCAATAAGCTCAATACTCACATGACCAATCTTTGGATAATTCCTTAATAGCACCTTGGTCAACACATAAACTCCTTGAAACCAACACATGGACTTCAAGAAATGCATATGGACAAATCCTTCAAAAATAACTCAATGCAACCATTAGTCCATAGGAATGCCATCAATTACCAAAACCACACATGGGGGCACTGGCATGTCCTTTCAATCTTCCCCATTTTGGTAATTGATGACAATCACTTTCAAGAGAGTTTATATAAGGAATTATGCAACACCGCGCAATGCAACAACCAATGATGCATGAGTATGAGATGCAAATGCTTAGGAACAAAACCAAAGCAAGAAGAAACTCTGAAAAATTCTCCACAAAACTCTCTGAAACTTCTCCCCCATTGGCATTGATTACCAAAATGGGCGAAAAGCTTAGAAGGCCAATATAAAAAGTGTTCCTCCATAAGTTGTGTATTTCTCAACAAGAGAGTTGAATGAAATACACATATCCAAAGGTAAATACTTGGAGGAAGATAAACTATATCGAGGCACAAAGATTGCTAAAGAATGATATGCCACGAAGACATAACAAAGAGAGACACATGCAATCAAGCAATCAAAAGATATCAATTGAAGCAAGCAATCAAAGGGTATCAATTCAACCAACTAGACCAATGATCCTACGAGCCACATGAAGAAAACATGTTATGATACACGAAAGGGAGTGTTCTAAAGAAACTAGGGAAGCTCCCCATGATTTGTGCACAAATAAGAATTTTTGTAATGGGATACAACATGCACAAAATAGGATCATCACTCCCCCAAAATCAATAGAACCTCACAACTAGGGCAAGTGAGCATGTAGGAAAGAAAGCCTAGCACAAGCAACAAATGAATGGTTGAGAAACAAGTAAAGGAGGCAACTTAGGAAAAGCCTCAACCAAAATGATGTGTGTGAGTCATGCCAAAGCACTTGTGAAGACTAATATAAGGATGAGCATGAAGCATCAACATAGTCTTGAATAAATGAGATACAAGGTGCAAGACATGTCCTTCCCCCACACACCAAGCAAAGGGGTTCAGAAGCACACTCAAAATACAAAATGAAAAACCAAAGATTGTGACAACCCAAGGTGAAGAAGGAAAAAGATAGCTTTGTCATGAGGAGGGATACCAATCAAAATGGCAAAAGCCTCATCAAGACAAGCAAGAGAGAAAAGTAAAAAAAAAACGAAAATATTCACCACACATGAGTGCATCAAGATGCAACAAGATAAGATCCGCACTCAAGACAAATCCTTTCACGGAGCCACCTTGGCAATACAAAGGAAAGAAAGGTGGACGTGAAAGAATAAGGATATCCACTAAAGATGTAACTTATCACAAGTGTATAAGATTCTAGGTAGATGAAAATCATGATGATATCTATCTACAAAGAAGGATGTACACCCGAAATAGTTACAACACGAAGGAAGAAGATATCCAAAAGGAAGTCATAAATATACCAACAAGATATTTGCTTGAAAGCATAGCACATGGCTAGATATGGTCTTATTGTATATAAATGAATTCCTACCACACAACCATCAAGGACATCACAACTAGAAACATGAGATCATTGTTGACATGCTTTGAGAAGGGAAACAAGTATCACAAGAACTAATCAAGAAATTCATGCCATGATGCAACCTACACAAGGTTGTATGTAAGAAAGGTATGCATGAGTAGATACTTGTTACCGAGATAGCATTGGAAGGATGTAGAAGATACCAATTGAATGTAAACGATAGTAGTTCATTGAACGTCCCAGCTTGACTCCAATAAGCACATGGTGACACCACCTTCATTTTGAATGAGCCGAGCATCCAATGCATCTCTAGTTGTTCCTAGAACAACACCACAAACAAAATGGTACCCAAACTCATTGGTACCAAAGAGTTAGCAAACAAACAATACATATGAGAAACTCCACATAAATATGTGCATATAGATATGAAATAGAATCTCATGCACAACTTATCCAATTAGAGACTTGGTGGAGTTTCCCTTATATATTGGGTCAAAGAAAGAAAACATGCCAAAGAAACTACATGAAGTTAATATGCATGATCAAGACTTTCAAGAACCGATAACAATTGACAAAGAAATGCCACATGAAGAAAAGATACCAAATGAATAAATCATCACTTGGAGGATATCACTTGAAAGATTCAACAAGGAATGATATATCCATTGAAACACACAAAAAGAGAGATATCGAACTCCCAAAAGAGAGGATGGTTGCAAACAAACCAAGCCCTCTACTAAGTTTCATGATGGCACAACGTACCAAAAAGAAACGGCTTGCCTTCCACCAAAACACACTTCATAAAGATCACAAGATGAGAGTTTTATAGAAAATAGGATAGCTCCCCCAATAGTAGTGCATTATAGAGAATTTGCATTTCAATACAAAATGCAAAAGGTGGGATCACCACTTTCACTATATCTAGAAAACACTAGGGGAGATCAAGAAATTAACAAGATCCACAAGTGGTATGGAAGACAACGGGAGTTGACACAATCCTTGGCTAGAGATAAGGCAAATAAAAGCAAAGGCCAATGTAAAGATGATCAACAATTTCTACCACATAAATGATTACCAATTGTCAAGAGATAAGAAGTATTTGGAAATGATTCCCGGTGGTAGATTTCAATGATATCCATCATCATCTTCACACCAAATACAAAAAAGCAAATTGCAACTTGTAGAGCTAATATGCCACCTAGGAACAAGATAATTTACAATATCAATTCTTGGTGACAATATCTCAAATGAACACATTTTCTAGGCTTGTAATACGCGCATAACATATTACTCCCCCATAATGTGATACCAATAAATCTTAACAAGAGGCAATAAGGGAATCCAACAAGATATAATTAATTGACTATTTAGAATTTGAATTTCTCATGAGAATAAATACCACATAGCGACTAAATAATCTTGTAATATCAATACTAGATGGTATTACTCATGTACACACATTTATAGGATTGTGAGGTGCACAAAGCACATCACTCCTCCACAATGGGATATTGAAGGAAATATGCCCTAGATGCAATAATAAAGTTGTTATTTATATTTCCATATGTCATGATAAATGTTTATTATTCATGCTAGAATTGTATTAACCGGAAACTTAGTACATGTGTGAATACATAAGAAAACAGAGTGTCACTAGTATGCCTCTACTTGACTAGCTCGTTAATCAAAGATGGTTGAGTTTCCTAACCATAGACATGAGCTGTCATTTGATGAACAGGATCACATCATTAGAGAATGATGTGATTGACTTGACCCATCCTTTAGCTTAGCACTGTGATCGTTTAGTTTATTGCTATTGCTTTCTTCATAACTTATACATGTTCATATGACTGTGAGATTATGCAACTCCCGAATACTAGAGGAACACTTACTGTGCTATCAAACATCACAATGTAACTGGGTGACTATAAATATGCTCTACACGTGTCAAAGATGGTGTTTGTTGAGTTGGCATAGATCAACATTAGGATTTGCCACTCCGTGTACCAGAGAGGTATCTCTAGGCCCTCTCGGTAATGCACATCACTATAAGACTTGCAAGCAATGTGACTAATGAGTTAGTTGTGGGATGTTGCATTACGGAACGAGTAAAGAGACCTGTTGGTAACAAGATTGAACTAGGTATTGAGATACCGACGATCGAATCTCGGGCAAGTAACATACCGATGACAAAGGGAACAACGTATGTTGTTATGTGGTTTGACCGATAAAGATCTTTGTAGAATATGTAGGAACCAATATGAGAATCCACGTTCCGCTATTGGTTATTGACCGAAAGCGAGTCTCGGTCATGTATACATAGTTCTCGAACCCGTAGGGTCCGCACGCTTAACGTTCGATGACGA
The DNA here is from genome assembly GCF_003073215.2 of Triticum urartu. Taxonomy (NCBI): domain Eukaryota; kingdom Viridiplantae; phylum Streptophyta; class Magnoliopsida; order Poales; family Poaceae; genus Triticum; species Triticum urartu. Next base: position 518,332,270 of record NC_053023.1, read on the forward strand.
TCGGTATTATGAGTTTATGTGTTTTGATGTACCGAAGGTAGTTTGGAGTCCAGGATGTGATCACGGACATGACGAGGAGTCTTGAAATGGTCGAGACATAAAGATCGATATATTGGAAGGCTATGTTTGGACATCGAAATCGTTCCGGATGAGTTTGGGCATTTACCGGAGTACCGGGGGGTTACCGGAACCCCTCAGGGAGTCAATGGGCCTTAGTGGGAGAGAGGAGGATGCGGCTAGGTGGAGGGCGCGCCCCCCAAGCCCAATCCGAATTGGGTGGGGGGCCAGCCCCCCTTTCCTTCCCTCTCTCTCCCTCTTCCTTCTTCTCCTACTCCTACTGGGAATGGGGGAAACCTACTCCTATTCAGAGTGGGACTCCCCCCTTAGGCACGCCCTATGAGGGCCGGCCCTCCCCTCCTCCACTCCTTTATATACGGGGGAGGGGGCACCCCATAGACACACAAGTTGATTGTTTAGCTGTGTGCCGTGCCCCTTGATACGTCCATTTTGCATCATGCTTTTATATCGATATTTATTGCATTATGGGTTGTTATTACACATTATGTCACAATACTTATGCCTTTTCTCTCTTATTTTACAAGGTTTACATGAAGAGGGAGAATTCCGGTAGCTGGAATTCTGGGCTGGAAAAGGAGCAAATATTAGAGACCTATTCTGCACAACTACAAAAGTCCTGAAACTCCACGAAAGTCATTTTTGGAATATATTAAAAATATTGGGTGAAGAAAGCACCAGAGGGGGGAGCCACACCGTCCACGAGGGTGGGGGCACGCCCCCTGCCTCGTGGGCCACCTGGCAGGCCCGATGCCCATCTTCTGGTATAAGGTGTCTTTTGCGAAAAAAGAGGAAGCTTTCGGGATGAAGCGCACCGCCGTCTCGAGGCGGAACCTTGGCGGAACCAATCTAGGGCTCCGGCGGAGCTGTTCTGCCGGGGAAACATCCCTCCGGGAGGGGGAAATCGTCACCATCGTCATCACCATCGATCCTCTCATCGGGAGGGGGTCAATCTCCATCAACATCTTCACCAGCACCATCTCCTCTCAAACCCTAGTTCATCTCTTGTATCCAATCTTTGTCTCAAAACCTCAGATTGGTACCTGTGGGTTGCTAGTAGTGTTGATTACTCCTTGTAGTTGATGCTAGTTGGTTTATTGGTGGAAGATTATATGTTCAGATCCTTTATGCACATTAATACCCCTCTGATTATGAACATGAATATGATTTGTGAGTAGTTACATTTGTTCCTGAGGACATGGGAGAAGTCTTGTTATAAGTAGTCATGTGAATTTGGTATTCGTTCGATATTTTGATGAGATGTATGTTGTTTTTCCTCTAGTGGTGTTATGTGAATATCGACTACATGACACTTCACCATTGTTTGGACCTAGGGGAAGGCATTGGGAAATAATAAGTAGATGATGGGTTGCTAGAGTGACAGAATCTTAAACCCTAGTTTATGTGTTGCTTCGTAAGGGGCTGATTTGGATCCATATGTTTCATGCTATGGTTAGGTTTACCTTAATTCTTCTTTCGTAGTTGCGGATGCTCGAGGGGGGTTAATCATAAGTGGGGTGCTTGTCCAAGGAAGGGCAGTACTGTAACACCCCGTACGTAACTTGCCATATTTGTATTCCAACTCTTGCCATTTCCGGCACTAAGTTGATATTTCCTCGTTGTCGGGTTTTTGTCTTCGTGTGCTTTTGTCTTTGTCATGCATCTCATATCATGTCATCATGTGCATTGCATTTGCATACGTGTTCGTCTCATGCATCCGAGCATTTTCCCCGTTGTCCGTTTTGCATTCCGGCGCTCCTATGTCCTCCGGTGTCCCTTTCTACCTCTTTCGTGTGCGGGTGTTAAACGTTGATTGGACCGAGACTTGTCATGCGGCCTTGGTTTACTACCGGTAGACCGCCTGTCAAGTTTCGTGCCATTTGGACTTCGTTTGATACTCCAACGGTTAACCGAGGGACCGAAAGGCCTCGTGTGTGTTGCAGCCCAACACCCTCTCCAAAGTGGCCCAAAACCCACCTAAACCTCCTCCATCATCTAGATCGTTCGATCACGATCGCGTGGCCGAAAACCACACCTCATTTGGAGCCTCCTAGCTCCCTCTACCTATAAAATAGCCTCCCCCGAAATTCCGGGTCCATTCCACCCTACCCTAGCCCCGCTCCTCTCCGCGCGGCCGGACACGTCCGCCGCGCCGGACAAACGCCGCCCCCGCGCCAATCAGCGACGCCACGGTCTCTCTCACCACCTGCCGCCCGCGCCGAGGCCCGAGAGCACCGCAGCCGGCCGCCCGATCACCATCTCCCACGTGCCGCCTCGCGCCCCGCACGAGACGCCCAGGCCGCCGCCTCGCCGCACAGCCGCTCGTCGCCGGCGCGCCTGCTTTGGTGCACCCGCGCGCTGCGCCCGCCGGCCCTCGCACCTTCACTGCCCCATACGCGCTCCGTAGCCGCGCCCATGTCCGCCATCGCCGCCTCGCCGCCCGGCGCCCCGGCGAGCTCCACCGCCTCTCCCTCAAAGCTCCGGTGAGCTCCACCGCCTCTCCCTCGTCTCTGGCGCTGGTTCCGGCGATTCCGGTGATCATCGAAGTCCGTGCCGCTATAGTGCTCAGATCTGGATCCAGGTCTGAAATTATGATCGGTTGACTTTTGACCAAATCTCAGATATTTTTAGCATTTTTCCGCATGTCATAACTCTGCAACCGTGGCTCCGTTTCGGGGGTGTAGCATATCGAAATATTCGTCTTGACGACTACTTCATTTCATCTCATTGCACCATGTTCATTTGAGTTCATCTTGATGCCCTAAATGCAGGTGGAAGAGTGCTAGTTTATGTTAGTTTCAGATTATTATCAGCAATTGGACATTTGTCATTTTTGCCATGATTGATGTGTGCCTCCTATGAACTTGAGCTCTACATGTGTTTTGAAGTATGACATGCCATCTTTACAGGGGTGTATGCCATGTATTTTTGTGATCTCTTTGGTGACTATCACAAGCATGCAAAGTATCCCTCTTAATGTTGCTGATTTCAGGGACTTAGAAATATTCTAAGTCTTGGCTGTCGGTGTCAAAACCGGCGGATCTCGGGTAGGGGGTCCCGAACTGTGCGTCCAGGCCAGATGGTAACAGAAGGCAGGGGACACGAAGTTTTACCCAGGTTCGGGCCCTCTTGATGGAGGTAAAACCCTACGTCTTGCTTGATTCATATTGATGATACGGGTAGTACAAGAGTAGATCTACCATGAGATCAGAGAGGCTAAACCCTAGAAGCTAGCCTATGGTATGATTGTATGTTGTCATTGTTGTCCTACGGACTAAAACCCTTCCGTTTATATAGGCACCGGAGAGGGTTAGGGTTACACAAGGTCGGTTACAAAGGAGGAGATATCCATACACGTATTGCCTAGCTTTCATTCCACGCGAAGTAGAGTCCCTATTCCGGACACGAGACAAAGTGTTTCAATCTTGTATCTTCATAGTCTAACAGTTTCCGGACAATGGAGATAGTCCGGCTGTCCTGGAGAGCCCCTAATCCAGGACTCCCTCAGTAGCCCCTGAACCGGGCTTCAATGACGACGAGTCCTGGCGCGCAGTGTTGTCTTCGGCATTCGCAAGGCGGGTTTTCTCCGATTACATCACAGAAGAAGTTGAATACGAGGATAGTGTTCGACCCTGCAATATAAGTTCCACATTCCCCGTAAAGAGAAATATATTTTCGCAGATCTAATTTGCTGGCCTGTTCTGGCAACATGACGTTATGTCATGGCCCTGGTGATTATTGCGAACCTGTTTCTTTTAACCAGCCCTGCACATAATGCGAGGCAGTTTTTCGACACGTCTTGTCAAAGCAGAGATCGTGTCCCCTTATTACGGGATTCTCATCAATACGGGCGTGGGTAACCCAATCGCGCCATCAATTGCGGCGCTTGGGGATAAGCGAGTTTTACCAGGCAAGTGGGGACGCTCGGTTTCGTCCGCCCATAAAGGGATAAGGATTCACCTTTCTATCCATGCCTTCTTCCTCCTTTGCTCATCCGCTCCCGCACACTCGAGCTCTAGCGCCCAAGTCCTCACTTCCACCTCAACTCTCTCCAATCATGTCCGGAGCAGGAGGCCAGTGGATGGTCTCCTCCTTCATGGAGGGAGACATTAAGAAACCGAGGAGAGCCGGATACCTGCCTGACGACATCGCGCACCGGCTCCCAGATGAGGGGCAGCTCATCCCCACCCCCAGGCCCCATGAGAGGGTGGTATTCCTCACCTATTTCCTCCGCGGACTAGGATTCCCTCTTCATCCCTTCGTCTGGGGGCTCATGTTTTATTACGGCCTGGATTTCCACGATCTGGCCCTGAACTTCATCCTCAACATCTCGGCGTTTATCGTCGTGTGCGAGGCTTTTCTCCGCATCAAGCCCCACTTCGTCTTATGGCTGAAGACCTTCAATGTCAAGCCGAAGGTGGTGGGCGGCCGCTAGGCGGAGTGCGGATGCGCCATGGTGGGCAAGATGCCCAACATAACATGGCTCGAGGGCTCCTTTGTGGAAACCATAAAGGGGTGGCAATCGGGGTGGTTCTACATCACCGAGCCGCGCGACCCCGCATGGGTAGCGGCCCCCGAGTTCTGATCTGGCATCCCCATGCGGCTCACCTCCTGGAAAGAGAAGGGCTTGTCCTGGGGTAGTTCGAAGGAGCTGACTGGACTCCAAACATGTATCCAAAACATGTTGGACAAGAAGCTCAAGCTGGTCAACATAGTCCAAGTCATGCTCATCCGTCGGATACTCCCGTGCCAACAATGGGAGTTCACCTTGTGGGAGTTCAATTCGGCACAGCACCGAACTTTGAACAGGCTCTTCGACACTACTCATGAAGATGCCTGGAGGGTGCTTTTCAAGAGTGCCGAGGTCCCCCCCTATCACTGAGGATCGCGGATTCAGCGCGAAGCGCCAAGCCAGTGCGGTAAGCTGCTTTACCTTTTACAGGATACTTGTTTTTTATATAGATTGACTCTATGCGGGATCTAAACCCCCGTAATTTCAACAGGACTGGCAGAAGATGGCTGACAGATCGACTGTCCGGCTCCCTTGCCCGAAGGCCCCGCAGACGCTCTTCTGACGAAGATGCTGACTCCGGCCCCTTATAAGGTGCCGGAGAAGACCAAGAAGGCCAAGGGAGCTCGAAAGAGTTCCCGACGCCAGGCGTCGTCGGACTCACCGTCCGATGACTCTGCGGCGCACTCTTCCCCCGAAGACGAGGAAGAAGAGAAGAAGATGCTCCCCCACCGACTGGGGGAGACAAGAAAAGGAAGGCCGCCCCAACTGGGGAGGCCGGAGGGTCCAAGAAGGGAAGGACTCTCCTTCCGGACAGTTCACCCGCCGACGGCGAAGGCGAGTGGTTGCCCAGGGTCACCCCCGGGGAGATCGTAAGTATTCGGATACCAAGTTACCCATAGGATTCCTTTGTCGCACTGCTTTCCCTAACGCCGAACAATTATGCAGGCCGCCCCGAGCCAATATCGAGGTATCATCGGACGGCTCCCTGGGCTCGTCGGACATGGATAGCGATCCAGTCCCGACCGCCACCTCCCCTCATCCTGCCGACGACGCCGAGGTGTTGTCTCAAGAGGCACCGGATCGAGGGGAGACAGTCCCGGAGGCGCCTCAAGGCGACCTTCCGGACTCCGGGAGCCGCGGGGACGGGGCCCCCGAGAGCTCCGAGTTCGGCCCTCAGCCGAACACCGTGCCGGACCCTCCAGCGGTTCCGGGCTCGGGCAGGCGGCCTCCTTCTAAGAGGGGCAAGACGCCTGTGCCGGTGACCTCTGTCCATCCAGAGGCACCGGACAATCTGCTGGAAGCGCTTCGCAGCGCTTCCATCGACGAGGAGCACCGCACTATCATGAGTGCGGTGATCCAGAAGGTTCAGTCCGCCAAGAGCGGATTGACTGAAGCCTGTGCCAGCCTTCTAACAGGCTTTGAGGTAAGTGTTTTAAAATGTAGTAGAAATATTACCGCATAGACAGTAGCCCCTGATGCTTTGTTCGGTGTTCACAAAGAAAAGCCGAACAGAGGATCAAATAATATCGCAGGAGTCTAATATAAGTATGTCAATATGCATATGCAGGCTTCGCTGCTGGCGTCCGCCGCACTAACTGCGGAGGTCGCCGTACTGAAGGAGGCCCTCGAGGGGTCCGAAAGAGCTCGGCCTTGCTAAGAGGCAGCTCGAGGAGAACAAGGGTAAGTAATACCCCGTCTATAGATGTATATATGAGAAAAAGGACGCGATTGCTAAATGACAGGATCATTGTATGTTTGCCAGGGGCCACGACCGAGGTGGCGACCCTGAAGCAAGCGCTTGTCCCAGGCCGAAGAGAAGGCGGCCCAGGAGCGCACCGAGCGAGAGAAGCACGAGGCTCGGGTGGGCGAGGTGCAGCAAGAGCTCCAGGCTCTCGTGACAAAGCACGAGGCGTTGGAGCTTGACTCGAAGACGCGAGAGTCTGAGCTTGCCGCGGCCCTTGAGAGTGCGAAAGAGTGCCAAGGCCGAGGCCCAGAAGGCCCTCCAGGAGATCGACGCAATGAAGAAGATAGCGGCGGGTAAGGCTTTCTATATGCAAAGCAAGCATGTAAAAGTAAATTACCGATTACTTACCCGGATCCGGAGCTCTTCAGGAGCATTCGCAGATTTGCCCCGCAGTGTGTCCGATGCCGCACAATTTTACCAGGCCGAGGACGGAAGCTCGACGGAGAAGCTGTTCTGGTCTCAGTATGCTGAGGCCGAACATCCGGTGCCAATGAGCGACCAGCTGAAGCAGATGGTCGAGCTACATAAGGCGGCCGATCAGGCCATGAAGGGCTTCATAGTCCGGTGTGGCCTGGCGACGCCCTTCCGAACAGCTTCTTCGGCCTGGTGAGGCGGCTTGTGGATGCCTGCCCACGGCTGGAGGTCGTCAAGCGATCCGTCTGCATTGAAGGTGCACGCCGGGCTTTTGCCCGTGTGAAATTGCAGTGGGTCAAGCTAGACGCCGTGAAGCTGGTCAAGGAGGGGCTGCCTGTGGGCAATGAGCACCACCACCCCGAGATGTACTACGAGGGTGTTCTGCCGGGTGCCCGTCTCATCGCGGATGAGTGATCGAAAGATGGAATATATGAGTAAACTCGCTCGTTTTATCCTGTATTTATGAAAACATGTTTCATATGCGCTATGCAACGCTTGTTTGAATTTAAAATATTACCTTCTGTTTGGCTGTTTATCCAATCTGGGAGATGGCTAGTCCTCGGCTTCTGCCCCCATGCCACGAGTGCTGGGGTGTTCGGGATAAACCTGAGCACTCTTGTTCCCATATTTGGGTCCTTCGAGGGAGGTGCCCAGCACAACGAACAAGGCAACCAGACTAATAATGCTTTATCACTCTCACTTAGCCATAGAATTCTATAATTTTAAATTTCGGCGAAGCCCCTGGTATTCAGAAGGCCGAATTCGGGACGCGATACACGCCTGTAAGCCGGACAAGGCCGGCCCCTCGCCCTAAGCGGCATAAGTCTTTAGGGACTCGAAAAACCTCGCCGAACAGCGACCAGTCTCTCGCCTTATCATGACAGTCAGTTTTAGCTTTCTCTACTGAGGTGCTCAGCCCGGCAGAACCGGGGCACAATCGCAGTAGTTCTCCTAGCGCTACCTTAGCCGATATAGCGGAACATAAGGTACCAAAACATAGGAGCCGGGCAAACCCAACATTTGACCAAAGACATGATTCGGAGCTGATGCATATAATGCTATAAGTTCCGGGTGCCGCACTTGTGAAAGTGTTCAGACTTTTCACACCGCATTGTGGGGTACGTGAGCCCCTGGTGTATTGGCCGTACCAAAGTGTACGGTTGGAAGGCGTCGTTAATGAACACACACATATATATGTAAAAAAATGCAATAATGGTCGTAATGTAATGCATTGTTCATAAAAAAGCTGCGTTAAAGCAGAGTGATATAGATAGTGCGATAAGCAAAAAGTAGGACTAAGTCCCTTCCAAGGGCGAGCTGAGGGATGATATGAAATCTGAGATCAACCTGGGAATTCCGTTGTATAACATAGCTGTCTGCCTTCTTGGTTGCTGCATCATGCATTCAGCAAAAGTGCTGCCGGATAGTGTTTCCAGAGATTAAGGTCCTGAAAAAAGAAAAAATAACCAAACGCGAAGCCCCTAGTGCGGTTTAGGCCGTGTTTTGGGGCATGCCGCAGTTGTGCCCCCCTCCCCACCTGTGCCCATGGTATTTTTAATGCGTAATTATGTACGCGCGGCGCGAATATCGCCGTTGGGCTTGGATTGGGTGGCTGCCGCATTGCTACGCGAGCTCAGATCACGCCAGGCGGTCTATTTGCTGATTGCCCCGAGCGCGCTTGAAGGTGTCCGGGTTTTGAAGCGCCGAACTGGTTGATTGCCTTGAGAGGCTGCTTTGCGCTTCTGCTGCGAGGGCCGCGGTGTGCTCCTCAGTTCGGAGAGAGCGTTCTGTGTTTCCATTGACTGTAATAACTCCGCGAGGTCCTGGCATCTTGAGCTTAAGGTATGCATAATGCGGTACCGCATTGAATCTAGCAAATGCGGTTCGCCCGAGCAGCGCGTGATAACCACTGCGGAACGGGACTATATCGAAGATTAGCTCTTCGCTTCGAAAGTTATCCGGGGATCCGAAGACCACTTCCAGTGTAATTGAGCCTGTGCAATGGGCCTCTACACCTGGAATGACGACCTTAAAGGTCATTCTCGTGGGTTTGATCCTTGAGGGGTCTATACCCATTTTGCGCACTGTGTCCTGATAAAGCAGGTTCAGGCTGCTGCTGCCGTCCATAAGGACTCGAGTGAGGTGAAGTCCGTCGATGGTTGGGTCTAGGACCAGTGCGGCAAATCCGCCATGACGGATACTAGTGGGGTGGTCCCTGCGATCGAAGGTGATCGGGCAGGAGGACCAAGGGTTGAACTTTGGGGCGACTGGCTCCAACACATATACGTCCCTGAGCACACGCTTCCGCTCCCTCTTGGGGATGTGGGTTGCGTATATCATGTTCACCGTCCGCACTTGCGGGGGAAACCTCTTCTGTCCTCCAGTGTGCGGCTGCCGGGGCTCCTCTTCGTCATCGCTATGCAGCCCCTTGTCCTTGTTTTCGGCAATTAACTTGCCGGCCTGCTTGAACACCCAACAATCCCTGTTGGTGTGATTGGCTGGCTTGTCTGGGGTGCCATGTATTTGACATGAGCGATCGAGTATACGGTCCAAGCTAGACGGACCCGACGTACTTTGTTTGACGGCTTTTTCCGCTGACCGGTTTTAGAGCCTTTGAATCCGGCATTGACTGCCGTATCCTCAGTATTTTCACTGTTAATGCGGCGCTTATGCTTGTTGCGACGTCACCTGCTATTGCCGTCCTTGGTGTCTGAGGTACCAT
>NC_053023.1:518342737-518359868 GCF_003073215.2 Triticum urartu
TACCACAATCGAGGAGCTAAACCTAGAAGCTAGCCTATGGTATGATTGTTGATGTGTATGTTGTCCTACGGACTAAAACCCTCCGGTTTATATAGACACCGGATAGGGTTAGGGTTACATAGAGTCGGTTACAATGGTAGGAGATCTTCATATCCGTATCGCCAAGCTTGCCTTCCACGCCAAGGAAAGTCCCCTCCGGACACGGGACGGAGTCTTCAATCTTGTATCTTCATAGTCTAGGAGTCCGGCTGAAGGTATAGTCCGGCTATCCGAACACCCCCTAATCCAGGACTCCCTCAGTAGCCCCTGAACCAGGCTTCAATGACGAGTCCGGCACGCAGATTGTCTTCGGCATTGCAAGGCGGGTTCCTCCTCCAAGTATTTCATAGAAGATTTTGAACAAAGATAGTGTCTGGCTCTGCAAAATAAGTTTCCACATATTGCCATAGAGAGAATAATATTTAAACCAATCTAATCTACTGACGTATTCCGTAGCGTGTCACACCACGGCCAAGCCTTTATCCGAATCGTTTCATTATCCCACCTCAGCATGATATGCGAGGCGGTTTCCTTGGCACGTCTTGTCAAAGCAGAGATCGTGTCCCCTTATCCCGGGATTCTCATCAATACGGGTATGGGTAACCCAACCGCGCCATTGATTACGGCGCTTGGAGATAAGCGAGTTTTACCAGGCTGGTGGGGACATGTAGTTGCGTCCACCCATATAAGGGGATAAGGATCCACCTTTTCACCTACGCCTTCTTCCTCCTTCGCCTATCCATTCTTGCGCACTCGAGCTCCAGCGCCCAAGTCCGCACTCCCCACCTCGACCTTCTCCATCCATGTTCGGAGCGGGAGGCAAGTGGATGGTCTCCTCCGTCACGGAGGGACATATCAAAAAGCTGAGGAAGGCTGAATACCTGTCTAACGACATCGCGTACCAGCTCCCCGAAAAGGGGTAGCTCATCCCCACCCCTAGGCCCCATGAGAGGGTGGTGTTCCTCCCCCATTTCCTCCGCGGACTGGGCTTCCCTCTCCACCTATTTGTCCGGGGGCTCATGTTCTACTACGTCCTGGATTTCCACGATCTGGCCCCAAACTTCGTCCTCAACATCTCGGCGTTTATCGTCGTGTGCGAGGCCTTCCTCTGCATTCGCCCCCATTTCGGCCTATGGCTCAAGACTTTCAACATCAAGCCGAAGGTGGTGTGCGGAAACCAGGCGGAGTGCGGAGGCGCCATGGTGGGCAAGATGGCCAATGTCCTCTGGCTCGAGGGCTCCTTTGTGGAGACCCTGAAGGGGTGGCAATCGGGGTGGTTTTACATCACCGAGCCGCGCGACGCCGAATGGGTCGCACCCCCGAGTTCCGATCCGTACCCCCTACGCGGCTCACCTCCTGGAAGGAGACAGGCCTATCATGGGGTAAGAAGGGAGAGTTGACTGGACTCCAAACATGCGTTCAAACCCTGGTGGACAAGAAGCTCAAACTTGTCAACGTAGTCCAGGTTATGCTCATCCGCTTGATCCTCCCGTGTCAACGACAGGCTTTCAACCTGTGGGAGTTCGACCCGGCGCGGCACCAAACTCTGAGCAGGCTCTTCGACACGACGTACGAAGATGCCTGGAAGGTGCTTTTCAAGGGCGCCGAGGCTCCCGCATCCGCTACCGAGGATCGCGGATTCAGTGCGCAGCGTCATGCTCTCGCGGTAAGCTGTTTTTTCCTTTTACAGGGTATCAGTTTTTCATAGTTTGACTCCATGCGGGATCTAAACTCCCTTACCTTTGACAGGATTGGCAGGTGACATCCGGACAGATCAACTGTCCGGCTCCTTTGCCCGAAGGCCCAGCGGATGCTCGCTTGGCGAAGCTGCTGGTTCTGGCACCCTATGTGGTGCCGGAGAAGAAGGCCGCAAAAAGGCCACGGGGACTCGAAAGAGTGCCCGGCGCCAGGAGGTGTCGGATCCATCATCCAACGGTTCCGAGGCGCACTCCTCCCGTGAAGACGAGGAGGAAGAAGAAGAGACCTCTCCCCCTCCAGCGGGGGGAGAGAAGAAAAGGAAGGCCACCCTCTCGGGGGAGGCCGGAGGGTCCAAGAAGGGGAAAACCCTTCCTCCGAACTGCTCCACCGACGTCGACGGTGGTGGAGAGGAGTGGCAGCCCAGGGCCAAGCCCCTGGCAAAATCGTAAGTATCCGGGTACCAGAGTAATTCACAGTATTCGTTTATTGCACAGCTTTCTCTTACGTCGAATATGTTTATGCAGCCCACCCAAAGACCGGCTCGACGCGTCGTCGAGCGGCTCACTGGACTTGTCGGATGTGAACTCGCTTCCGACGGCTTCCTCCCCCCTCCCTACGGACGACACCGAAGTGTTGTCCCAACAGGTTCCAAGCCAGGAGGAGGTGGTCCTGGAGGCGTCGCAAGGAGACCTCCCGGACTCCAAGAGTAAAGGGGACGAAACCCCCCAGGGCTCCAAGTCCGGCTCTAGGCCAGACACCGCTCCGGAACCTTCAAAGGTTCCAGAGTCCGGTGGGGGACCTCCTTCCAAGAGGAGCAAGTCCACCGTGCCGGCGGCCCCCGTCCAACCGGAGGCGCCGGACAATATGTTGGAGGCGCTTCAAGGCGCCTCCATCGATGAGGAGCACCGCGCTATTATGAGTGCGGTGGTCCAGAAGGTTCAGTCCGCCAAGAGCGGACTGACTGAAGCTTGTACTAGCCTTTTGACAGGCTTTGAGGTAAGTAAAGAATGTATAAATAATAGTACCGCATAGACAGTAGCCCCTGATGCTCTGTTTGGCGTTCGGGAAGAAAAGCCGAATAGAGGATCAAATAGAATTCACAGGAGTCTAACAAAAGTGAGTCAATATGCATATGCAGGCTTCCCTGCTTGCGTCCGCCGCACTGACTGCGGAAGTGGACACGCTAAAGTAGAACCTCGAGTGGTCCGAGCAAGAGCTCGGGCGTGCCAAGAAGCAGCTCGAGGACAATGAAGGTAAGAAATACCATGTTTTTAAATATATATAATAAGGTGCAATTGCAAAGAATGACAGGATTATCATGGCTATTTTAGGGGCCACGTCTGAAGTGGCGACCCTTAAGCAGGCGCTGGTCGAGGCCGAGAAGAGGGCGGCCTCGGAGCGCACCGAGCGCAAGAAGTATGAAGCCAAGGTTGGCAAGGTGCGGCAAGAGCTCCAGGCTCTCATGGAAAAACATGAGAGTTTGGAGCTTGACTCAAAGACGCGAGCGTCCGAGCTCGCGATGGCTATGGAAAACGCCAAGTCTGCCAGGGCCGAATCCCAGAAGACCCTCCAGGAGTTGGATGAGGTGAAGAAGATAGCGGCGGGTAAGGCATTCTTTATGCAAAGCAAACACATAAACGTGAGTTACTTGTTACTTACCCGAATCCGGAGCTCTCCAGGAGCATTCGCAGATCTTTCCCAGAGTGTATCCGATGCCGCCGCATTCTACCGAGCCGAGGAGGGCAGCTCGACAGAGAAGGTGTTCTGGTCTCAGTATACTGAGGACGGACACCCCGTGCCCCTGAGCGACCAGCTGAAGCAACTGGTCGAGCTCCACAAGGCGGCCGAACAGGCCCTGAAGGGCCTCATTGTTCGGCTGTGGCCTAGAGGGGCTCTTCCTGGGAGCTATTTCAGGCTGGTGCGGCGGTTGGTGGAGGCCTGTCCAAGGCTCAAAGTCATCAAGCGCTCCGTCTGCATTGAAGGTGCCCGTAGGGCCCTTGCCCATGCTAAGGTGCATTGGGGCAAGCTGGATGCTGAGAAGCTGGTGAAGGACGGGCCACCGCCGGGGAAAGAGCATCGCAAGCCCGAGAATTACTATAAGGATGTTCTGAAGGGTGCCCGCCTTGTGGCGGATGAATGTTCTAGGGATGTAATTTTTGAGTGAAACTTGCTCGTTTTGTCCTGTGCGCTGAAAACTTGTTTATATGCGCTAAGCAATGCTGTTGAATTTAAAATATTACCTTCTGTGCGGCTATTTATCAATTCTGAGAGATGGCGAGTCGTCGGCTTCTGCCCCCGTGCCGCTAGTGCTGGGGTGTTCGGGGATAAACCTGAGCGCTCTTTTTCCCATGTTTGGGTCCTTCGAGGGAGGCGCTCAGCCCAATGAACAAGGCAATCGACTATAATGCGTGAACACTCTCACTTAGCCATAGAATTCTATAATTTTAAATTTCGGCGAAGCCCCTGGTATTCGGAAGATCGAGTTCGGGGCGCTATCCACGCCTTGGCCGGACAGAGCCTGCTCCTCGCCCTAAGCGGCATAAGTCTTTAGGGACTCGAAAAACCTCTCGAACAGCGACCAGCTCTCGCTTCATCATGACAGTCAATTTTAGCTTTCTCCACTGAGGTGCTCGACCCAGCTCAACTGGGGCACAATCGCAGTGGTTCTCCTAGTGCTACCTTAGCCGATATAGCGGAACGTAAGGCACCAAAACATAGGAGCCGGGCAAACCCAACTATTGACCCAAGACATGATTCGGAGCCGATGCATATAGTGCTATAAGTTCGAGGGTGCCGCACTTGTGAAAGTGTTCGGACTTCTCACACCATATTGAGGGGTACTAAAGCCCCTGGCATATTTTGGCCGTACCAACGTGTACGGGTGCAACATGTTGTTAAGGAACATATATAAAGAAAAAAGGTAATGCAAAAATAGACGAAAGCTATGCATTGTTTATTAAAAAGGGCTGCGATCAAAGCAGAACGATACAAATAATGCGGTAAGTGGAAGGTTGGACTAGTTAACATGTCCGTTCCAGGGGAAGCTGCGGAATAGTTATGCGGAACGGGTATACTGCTCGTGATAGAGACCACCTGGGAGTTCCGTAATGCGGCGTGGCTTGTCTGCTTCCCTGGTTCTTGCATCGTTTGTGCGGCAATTGAACTGCCGAACAGGCCTTCCGAAGGATGAGTCCTGAAAGTAAGAGAAAATTAAAAAATCGGCAGCCCCTGGTACGGTTTAAGCCGTGTTTTGGGCGTGCCGTGATGGTGCCCCTCCCCCTGTGCCCATGCTATCTCTAGAGCGTAGTTATGTACGTGAAGTACTGCGTCCCTTTTTGCGAGGGTTGGGGTTGGGGCCGCATTGCTACGCTTGCTCGGATCGTGCTAGGCGGTCTTGTTGTAGGTTACTCCGGGCGCGCTTGACGGTGTCTGGTCGCTTAGTGGCCGGACTGGAGAACTGCCTGGAGAGGCTGCTTTGTAACTTCCGCTGCAAGGGCCGCCATGTGCTCCTCTGTTCGAAGGGAGCGTTCGGTGTTTCCATTGACCGTAATTACTCCTCGAGGGCCTGGCATCTTGAACTTAAGGTATGCGTAATGCGGTACCGCATTGAACTTAGCGAATGTGGTTCGCCCGAGCAGTGCGTGATAACCACTGCGAAACGGGACTATGTCGAAGATTAACTCCTCGCTTCGGAAATTATCCGGAGATCCGAAGACCACTTCAAGTGTGACGGAGCCTGTACAGTTGGCCTCTACACCTGGTATTACGCCTTTAAAGGTCGTTTTGGTGGGCTTAATCCTCGAGGGATCTATGCCCATTTTCCGCATGTATCCTGGTACAGCAGGTTCAGGCTGCTACCGCCGTCCATAAGGACTCTAGTGAGATGAAATCCGTCAATAATTGGGTCTAGAACCAATGCGGCGAATCCACCATGATGGATGCTAGTGGGATGGTCCCTTCGATCAAACGTGATCGGGCAAGAGGACCATGGGTTGAACTTTGGGGCGACTGGCTCTACCGCGTATATGTCCCTTAACGCGCGCTTCCGCTCCCTTTTGGGGACATGGGTTGCGTATATCATGTTCACCGTCCGCACTTGTGGGGGAAAACCCTTCTGTCCACTGTTGTTCGGCGGCCGGGGCTCCTCGTCGTCATCGCTATGCAGCCCCTTGTCATCATTTTCGGTGTTTAACTTGCCTGCCTGCTTGAACACCCAACAATCCCTGTTGGTGTGATTGGCCGGCTTTTCAGGGGTGCCATGTATCTGGCACAGCGGTCGAGTATTCGGTCCAAACTGGACGGGCCACTAGGATTCCTTTTAAATGGCTTTTTCCGCTGACCAGGATTTAGAGCCTCTGAATCCGGCATTAACTGCCGTATCCTCAGCATTGTCGCCGTTATGCGGCGCTTCTGCTTGTTGCGAACGCGACCTGCCACCACTGTCCCTGGTGTCCGAATTACCAAGGTTCTTGGTCATATTGTTGCTACGAGCAAGCCAGCTATCTTCTCCCGTGCAAAAGCGGGTCATGAGTGTCGTGAGTGCTGCCATAGATTTCGGCTTTTCCTGTCCAAGGTGCCGGGCCAGCCACTCGTCCCGGATATTGTGCTTGAAGGCTGCTAGGGCCTTAGCGTCCGGACAATCGACTATTTGATTTTTCTTTGTTAGGAACCGTGTCCAGAATTGCCTGGCCGATTCCTTTGGCTGCTGAATTACGTGACTTAGGTCATCTGCGTCTGGGGGTCGCACATAAGTGCCCTGGAAATTGTCAAGGAATGTGGCTTCCAGGTCCTCCCAACAACTGATTGATCCTGTTGGCAAGCTGTTAAGCCAATGCCGAGCTGGTCCTTTAAGCTTGAGTGGGAGGTATTTGATGGCATGGAAATCATCGCCACGGGCCATGTGGATATGAAGGAGATAATCCTCGATCCATACCGCATGATCTGTTGTGCCATCATATGATTCGATGTTTACGGGTTTGAAACCCTCGGGGATTTGATGATCCATTATTTCGTCTCTAAAGCAGAGTGGGTGTGCAGCGCCTCTGTACTGGGCTATATCATGACGTAGCTCCAATGAGCTTGTCTATGTGTTCGGCCCCGCCGAATTTGTGGCTGGCGTGACGGTTACCGTCTCGAGTCGTGGGGCGCCCATGCGATCCGTAGATCGATCTTGTTTGCCTTGCCTTGTCCTCCAACATGTCTCGTAAGTCCGGCGCATATTCCCGTGCCTTGGTACGGGGTGCGGCTTGAGTGGAGGACCGAGAGGCCTCTCTGTCGCGACCACGAGGTGGCCGATCGGCCGCATCAAGTGCTTCCTCCTCTAATCGGGTAGCAACCTGCGCTTTGGGTAGCTCTTGGAGGGGCGTTCGAGTTTATGCTCTTCGGCCGCAAGGACTTCAGTCCATCTGTCGACCAGCAAATCTCGATCAGCTCTAAGTTGTTGTTGTTTTTTCTTGAGGCTTCTTGCCGTGGCCATAAGCCTGCGTTCAAAATGCTCTTGCTCGACGGGATCCTCTGGCACGACGAATTCGTCGTCGTCGAGGCTTGCCTCGTCTTCGGAGGGAGGCATATAATTATCGTCCTCGACCTCTTTGTCTGCCGCTCTCTCATGAGGGCTGGTTTCTCCATCCTCCTGTGCTAAGTCTTGCTGGAGGGGGTTTTCTTCGGCACTTTCCGGAGTATTATTATCTCCCGTGCTGGAATCACCTTGTTTGTTTTGGCGGATTTTGAGCGGCGCCGCTGACGCCGGCGCTTAGGCTGTTTCTTGGAGGGGTCATCCTCCGCTGTTCCATCGCCATCTCCCTCTTTTGGGGTGTCCACCATGTATATGTCATATGACGAGGTGGCTTTCCAGGGCCTAGTAGGCGCTGGTTCTTCATCATCTCCTTCATCGGCATCCATACCATCGATATCTTCGGAGTCGAAGTCGAGCATGTCGGTTAATTCGTCGACAGTGGCTACAAAGTGGGTGGTGGGTGTGATTTGAATTTCTTCATCGTCCGTACCCCAACCTTGCTGACCGTAGTCCGGCCAGGGCTCTCCTGATAAAGAGAGAGACTTCAGTGACTTCAGGATATCGCCGAAAGGCGAGTGCTGAAAGATGTCCGCGGCAGTGAACTCCATGATCGGCGCCAATCGGATTCGATCGGCCAGGGGCGCGGAGGGTTCGGAGTCCGGAGAGGAGTCCGGCTCCTTGGAGTCACGAGTCTCGCAGAGTACGGGGCTGGTGCTTGGCTCAATCGCCGTTGGGGTCGCAGCCCCTGAGGTGGCGTCCAACTGCCCATCCTCGATCGGTGCAATTGGCTCCGAATTAAGGGTCGGAGCCGATGCAGGTGCGGCCTCCAGGGCACTTTTCGGCGGCAGAGCTAGATCATGCTCGTCGTGACAGTGCGGCACGCTTGGCAGTGGCTCGAATCCGTCGAAGATCAAATCCCCGCGGATGTCACCCGTGTAGTTAAACTTCCAAATCTGACCTGACGGCCAGGGGCATAGCTTTCGATCTGCTCCAGACGGCCAAGCGAATTGGCCCACAGTGCGAAGCCGCCGAAGATGAAGATCTGTCCGGGGAGGAAGGTCTCACCCTGGACTGCATCGCTATAGATGATCGTAGCAGCCATCGAGCCTGAACGGCGACGACACAGAGGAACTCTCAATGAAAGCACCAATGTCGGTGTCAAAACCAGTGGATCTCGGGTAGGGGTCCCGAACTGTGCGTCTAGGTCGGATGGTAACAGGAGGCAAGGGACACGAAGTTTTACCCAGGTTCGGGCCCTCTCGATGGAGGTAAAACCCTACGTCCTGCTTGATTAATATTGATGATATGGGTAGTACAAGAGTAGATCTACCATGAGTCGAGGAGGCTAAACCCTAGAAGCTAGCCTATGGTATGATTGTTGATGTGTATGTTTTCCTACGGCTAAAACCCTCCGGTTTATATAGACACCGGATAGGTTAGGGTTACATAGAGTCGGTTACAATGGTAGGAGATCTTATATCCGTATCGCCAAGCTTGCCTTCCACGCCAAGGAAAGTCCCCTCCGGACACGGGACGGAGTCTTCAATCTTGTATCTTCATAGTCCAGGAGTCCGGCTGAAGGTATAGTCCGGCTATCCGAACACCCCCTAATCCAGGACTCCCTCACCTGGTATCCACTATGTTCTGAGATTGATGTTGCTATGACTTTGCTATGCTTAATGCTTGTCACTAGGGCCCGAGTGCCATGATTTCAGATCTGAACCTATTATGTTTTCATCAATATATGAAAGTTCTAGATCCTATCTTGCAAGTCTATGGTCACCTATTATGTGTTATGATCCGTTAACCCCGAAGTGACAATAATCGGGATACTTACCGGTAATGACCGTAGTTTGAGGAGTTCATGTATTCACTATGTGCTAATGCTTTGTTCGGTTCTCTATTAAAAGGAGGCCTTAATATCCCTTAGTTTCCATTAGGACCCCGCTGCCACGGGATGGTAGGACAAAAGATGTCATGCAAGTTCTTTTCCATAAGCATGTATGACTATATTCGGAACCTATATTACATTGACGAATGGGAGCTAGTTCTGTATCACCCTATGTTACGACTGTTACATGATGAACCGTATCCGCATAATTATCCATCATTGATCCAATGCCTATGAGTTTTCATATACTGGTTTACGCTTATTTACTTTCCCGTTGCTATTGTTACAATCACTACAAAATACCAAAAACGTTACTTTGCTTTCGTTACTCTTTTGTTACCGTTACCATCATTATCATATTACTTTGCTACTAAACACTTTGCTGCAGATACTAAGTTTCTAGGTGTGGTTGAATTGACAACTCAATTGCTAATACTTAGAATATTCTTTGGCTCCCCTTGTGTCGAATCAATAAATTTGGGTTGAATACTCTACCCTGAAAACTGTTGCAATCCCCTATACTTGTGGGTTATCACATGCATCCTATTGAGTATTAAGTTGGACACTATGAAGAATAAGTAACGCCTTAAGCAAGATGACATGAATGTAGAGGGGAATAAGGAACTCATCTAGCTCTGCACTTGATTCACCCCATTCTGTTTTGATGCTTGCGACAATACACTGCTTGCTGCTATTCGTTCTGTGAAAGTCGCAGATTGATAAGCCACTCTCCCATTGCAAGAAAGATCAATCTAGTAGGCCAAACCAAACTGATAATTCGAAGAGACTTGCAAAGATAACCAATCATACATAAAAGAATTCAGAGAAGATTCAAATATTGTTCATGGATAGACTTGATCATAAACCCACAATTCATCGGTCTCAACGAACACACCGCAAAAAGAAGGTTACATCGAATAGTTCTCCACAAGAGAGGGGGAGAACATTGTATTGAGATCCAAAAAGAGAGAAGAAGCCATCTAGCTACTAACTATGGACTCCGTAGGTCTGAGGTGAACTACTCACACTTCATCAGAGGGGCTATGGTGGTTGATGTAGAAGCCCTCCGTGATCGATGCCCCCTCCGGCGGAGCTCCGGAATAGGCCCCAAGATGGGATCTCGTGGATACAGAAAGTTGCGGTGGTGGAATTAGGGTTTTTGGCTCCGTATCTGATCGTTTTGGGGTACATAGGTATATATAGGAGGAAGGAGTACGTCGGTGGAGCAACAGGGGGCCCACGAGGGTGGAGGGCGCGCCTGGGGGGGTAGGCGCGCCCCCTACCCTTGTGGCCTCCTCTTTTGTGTCTTGACGTAAGGGTCCAAGTCTCCTGGGTCTTGTTCGTTGAGAAAATCATGTTCCGGAAAGGTTTCATTCCGTTTGGACTCCGTTTGATATTCCTTTTCTTCGAAACCCTAAACAGGACAAAAAACAAGCAATTCTGGGCTGGGCCTCCGGTTAATAGGTTAGTCCCAAAAATAATATAAAAGTGGATAATAAAGCCCAATAATGTCCAAAACAGTAGATAATATAGCATGGAGCAATCAAAAATTATAGATACGTTGGAGACGTATCAAGCATCCCCAAGCTTAATTCCTGCTCGTCCCTCGAGTAGGTAAATGATAAAAACAGAATTTTTGATGCGGAGTGCTACTTGGCATAATTTTAATGTAATTTTTCTTAATTGTGGTATGAATATTCAGATCCGAAAGATTCAAGACAAAAGTTTATATTGACATAAAAATAATAATACTTCAAGCATACTAACAAAGCAATTATGTCTTCTCAAAATAACATGGCTAAAGAAAGTTCATCCCTACAAAATCATATAGTTTAGTCATGCTCCATTTTCGTCACACAAGAATGCTCTCATCATGCACAACCCCGATGACAAGCCAAGCAATTGTTTCATACTTTAGTAATCTCAAACCTATAAACTTTCACGCAATATATGAGCGCGAGCCATGGACATAGCACTATGGGTGGAATAGAATATAATGAGGGGGGTTATGTGGAGAAGACAAAAGGAGAAAGTCTCACATCAACGAGGCTAATCAATGGGCTATGGAGATGCCCACCGATTGATGTTAATGCAAGGAGTAGGGATTGCCATGCAAGATGCACTAGAGCTATAAATGTATGAAAGCTCAACAAAAGAAACTAAGTGGGTGTGCATCCAACTTGCTTGCTCAAAGACCTAGGGCACTTGAGGAGGCCCATTGTTGGAATATACAAGCCAAGTTCTATAATGAAAATTCCCACTAGTATATGAAAGTGACAAAACAAGAGACTCTCTATCATGAAGATTACGGTGCTACTTTGAAGCACAAGTGTGGCAAAGGATAGTAACATTGTCCTTCTCTCTTTTTCTCTCATTTTTTTTTGGCCTTTCTCTTTTTTTATGTTTCTCCTTTTTTATATAATTCCTCACTTGGGACAATGCTCTAGAAAATGATGATCATCACACTTCTATTTATTTATAGCTCAATGATTACAACTCGATACTAGAACAAAGATGACTCTATATGAATGCCTCCGGTGGAGTACCGGGATATGCAATGGACCAAGAGTGACATGTATGAAAGAATTATGAACGGTGCTTTGCCACAAATACTATTCAACTACATGATCATGCTAAGCAATATGACAAATAATGAATGTGTCATGATAAATAGAATGGTGGAAAGTTGCATGGCAATATATCTCGGAATGGCTATGGAAATGCCATAATAGGTAGGTATGGTGGCTGTTTTGAGGAAGATATAAGGAGGTTTATGTGTGAAAGAGGCGTATCATATCACGGGGTTTGGATGCACCGGCGAGTTTTGCGCCAACTCTAAATGTGAGAAAAGGGCAATGCATGGTACCGAAGAGGCTAGCAAGGATGGAAGGGTGAGAGTGCGTATAATATCCATGGACTCAACATAGTCATAAAGAACTCACATACTTAATTGCAAAAATCTACAAGTCATCAAAAACCTCGTCACTACGCGCATGCTCCAAGGGGGATAGATTGGTAGGAAAAGACCATCACTCGTCCCCGACCGCCACTCATAAGGAGGACAATCAAATAACACCTCATGTTTCAAATTTGTTACATAACGTTTACCATACGTGCATGCTATGGGACTTGAAAACTTCAACACAAGCATTTCTCAATTTCACAACTACTCAAACACTCAACTAGCACGACTTTGATATTATTACCTCCATATCTCAAAACAATCATCAAGCATCAAACTTCTCTTAGTATTCAAAACACTCATAAGAAAATTTTACTAATCTTGAATACCTAGCATGATAGGATTTTAAGCAAATTACCATGCTATTTAAGACTCTCAAAATAATCTAAGTGAAGCATGAGAGATCAATAGTTTCTATAAAACAAATCCACCACCGTGCTCTAAAAGATATAAGTGAAGTACTAGAGCAAAACTATATAACTCAAAAGATATAAGCGAAGCACATAGAGTATTCTAACAAATTCCAAATCATGTATGGCTCTCTAAAAAGGTGTGTACAGCAAGGATGATTGTGGTAAACTAACAAATAAATACTCAAATCATACTAGACGCTCCAAGCAAAACACATATCATGTGGCGAATAAAAATATAGCTCCAAGTAAAGTTACCGATAGAAGTAGACGAAAGAGGGGATGCCTTCCAGGGCATCCCCAAGCTTTGGCTTTTAGGTGTCCTTAGATTATCTTGGGGGTGCCATGGGCATCCCCAAGCTTAGGCGCTTGCCACTCCTTGTTCCATAATCCATCAAATCTTTACCCAAAACTTGAAAACTTCACAACACAAAACTCAAAGTAGAAAATCTCGTGAGCTCCGTTAGCGAAAGAAAACAAAAGAGCACTTCAAGGTACTGTAATGAATGCATTCTTTATTTATATTGGTGTTAAACCTACTGTATTCCAACTTCTCTATGGTTTATAAACTATTTTACTAGCCATAGATTCATCAAAATAAGCAAACAACACACGAAAAACAGAATCTGTCAAAAACAGAACAGTCTGTAGTAATCTGTAGCTAGTGCAAGCTCTGAAACCCCAAAAATTCTAAAATAAATTGATGGACTTGAGGAATTTATCTATTAATCATATTAAAAAAGAATTAACTAAATATCACTTTCCAAATAAAAATGGCAGCAGTTCTCGTGAGCGCTAAAGTTTCTGTTTTTACAGCAAGTGTAACAAGACTTTCCCCAAGTCTTCCCAACGGTTCTACTTGGCACAAACACTAATTAAACACAAAAAACACAACCAAAACAGAGTCTAGATAAATTATTTATTACTAAACAGGAGCAAAAATCAAGGAATACAAATAAAATTGGGTTGCCTCCCAACAAGCGCTATCGTTTAACGCCCCTAGCTAGGCATAAAAAGCAAGGATAGATCTAGGTATTGCCATCTTTGGTAGGCAATCCATAACTGGCTCTCATGATTGATTCATAAGGTAATTTAATTTTATGTCTAGTAAAGTGTTCCATGATTTTCCTTAATGGAAACTGGAATCTAATATTTCCTTCCTTCATATCAATAATTGCACCAATCGTTCTAAGGAAAGGTCTACCAAGAATAATAGGACATGAAGGATTGCAATCTATGTCAAGAACAATAAAATCTATGGGCACATAATTCCTATTTGCAACAATAAGAATATCATTAATTCTTCCCATAGGTTTCTTAATAGTGGAATCCGCAAGGTGCAAGTTTAGAGAGCAATCATCAAAATCATGGAAACCTAACAAATCACACAAAGTATTTGGAATCGTGGAAACACTAGCACCCAAATCACATAAAGCATAGAATTCATGATATTTAATTTTAATTTTAATAGTTGGTTCCCACTCATCATAAAGTTTTCTAGGGATAGAAACTTCCAATTCAAGTTTTTCTTCATAAGATTGCATCAAGGCATCAACGATATGTTTAGTAAAAGATTTATTTTGACTATAAGCGTGAGGAGAATTTAGCATGGATTGCAACAAGGAAATACAATCAATCAAAGAGAAATTTTCATAGTTAAATTCCTTGAAATCCATAATAGTGGGTTTAGCAACATCTAGGGTTTTAATTTCTTCAATCCCACTTTTATCAATTTTAGCATCAAGATCAAAAAATTCCGAATTCTTGGAACGTCTTCTAGGTAAAGGTGGATCGTATTCAGTCCCATAATTATCAAGATTCATATTTCAAAACAAATATTTAATAGGGGACACATCAATAACTTTTAGATCTTCATCTTTATTTTCATAGGAACTAGAAGAACACGCTCTTATAAAGGCATCTTTCTTAGCACGCATCCTAACGGTTATTTGTTTGCACTCATCAATGGAAATTCTCATGGATTTGAGAGACTCATTGATATCATGCTTAGGTGGAATAGATCTAAGTTTCAAAGAATCAACATCAAGAGAAATTCTATCAACGTTCCTAGCCAACTCATCAATCTTAAGCAATTTTTCTTCAATCAAAGCATTAAAATTCTTTTGCAAAGTAATAAATTATTTAATATTGGATTCAAAATCAGAGGGCATCTTATTATAATTTCCATAAGAATTGTTGTAGGAATTACCATAATTATTAGAGTGATTACAAGGATAAGGCCTAGGATTGAAATTTCCTCTATATGCATTCTTACCAAAATTGTTCCTACCAACAAAATTCACATCCATAGATTCATTATTATTCTCAATCAAAGTAGACAAGGGCATATCATTAGGATCAGAAGAAACACTCTTACTAGCAAATAATTTCATAAGTTCGTCCATCTTTCCACTCAAAACATTAATTTCTTCTATCACATGCACCTTTTTATTAGTAGATCTTTCAGTATGGCATTGAGAATAATTAACCATAATATTATCTAGGAGTTTAGTAGTTTCTCCTAAAGTGATTTCCATAAAAGTGCCTCCCACGGCCGAATCTAAAAGATTTCTAGAAGCAAAATTCAATCCGGCATAAAAATTTTGTATAATCATCCACAAATTTAAACCATGAGTAGGGCAATTACGTATCATTAGTTTCATTCTCTCCCAAGATTGTGCAGCATGTTCATGATCAAGTTGCTTAAAATTCATAATATCGTTTCTAAGAGAGATGATCTTAGCGGGAGGAAAATACTTAGAGATAAAAGCATCTTTGCACTTGTTCCATGAATCAATACTATTTTTAGGCAAAGACGAAAACCAAGCTTTAGCACAATCTCTAAGTGAAAAAGGAAATAGCTTCAATTTAACAATATCATTATCCACATCTTTCTTCTTTTGCATATCACACAAATCAACGAAGCTATTTAGATGGGTAGCGGCATCTTCACTAGGAAGGCCGGAAAACGGATCTTTCATGACAAGATTCAGCAAAGCAGTATTAATTTCACAAGATTCGGCATCGGTAAGAGGAGCAATCAGAGTGCTAATAAAATCATTGTTGTTGGTATTGGTGAAGTCACACAATTTAGTGTTATCTTGAGCCATCGTGACAAACAAGCAAACTAACACACAAGCAAACAAAAAGCAAGCGGGCAAAAAGACACAAATAGAAAAAGAGAGGGAGGATAGAGAGAGAGGGCGAATAAAACGGCAAGGGTGAAGTGGGGGAGAGGAAAACGAGAGGCAACTGGCAAATAATGTAATGTGGGAGATAAGGGTATGTGATGGGTACTTGGTATATTGACTTTTGCGTAGACTCCCCAGCAACGACGCCAGAAATCCTTCTTGCTACCTCTTGAGCACTGCGTTGGTTTTCCCCGAAGAGGAAGGGATGATGCAGCAAAGTAGCATAAGTATTTCCCTCAGTTTTTGAGAACCAAGGTATCAATCCAGTAGGTGGATATGCGCCAGTCCCTCGCACCTGCACAAAACAAATAAATCCTCGCAACCAACGCGATAAGGGGTTGTCAATCCCTACATGGCCACTTACGAGAGTGAGATCCGATAGATGTGATAAGATAATATTTTTGGTATTTTTATGATAAAGATGCAAAGTAAAATAAAAGCAAAGTAAAATGCAAAGGAAATTACTAAGTAGTAGGAGATTAATATGATGAAGATAGACCCGGGGGCCATAGGTTTCACTAGTGGCTTCTCTCGAGAGCATAAGTATTCTACGGTGGGTGAACAAATTACTGTTGAGCAATTGGCAGAATTGAGCATAGTTATGAGAATATCTAGGAATGATCATGTATATAGGCATCACGTCTGAGACAAGTAGACCGACTCCTGCCTGCATCTACTACTGTTACTCCACTCATCGACCGCTATCCAGCATGCATCTAGAGTATTAAGTTAATGAAAACAAAGTAACACCTTAAGCAACATGACATGATGTAGATGGATAAATTCATGCAATATGATAAAAACCCCATCGTGTTATCCTCGATGGCAACAATACAATACGTGCCTTGCTGCCCCTACTGTCACTGGGAAAGCACACCGCAAGATTGAACCCAAATCTAAGCACTTCTCACATTGCAAGAAAAACCAATCCAGTTGGCCAAACCAAATTGATAGTTCGAAGAGACTTGCAAAGATATCAAATCATGCATATAAGAATTCAGAGGAGATTCAAATAATATTCATAGATAAGCTGATCATAAATCCAGAATTCATCGGATCTCAGCAAAACACATCGGAAAAAGTCTTACCATCGAATAGTTCTCCAAGAACATCGAGGAGAACATGTGTATTGAGAATCAAAGAGAGAGAAAAAGCCATCTAGCTACAGCTATTGGACCCGTGTCTGAGGTATAAACTACTCACGCTTCATCGAAGAGGATATGGTGTTGATGTAGGAGCCCCTTCGTGATGGAATCCCCCTCCGGCAGGATGCCGGAAAAGGCCCCCAAGATGGGATCTCACGGGTCCAAAAGGTTGCGGCGGTGGAAAAGTGGTTTTGTGGCTCCCCTCAGTGTTTTCAGGATATAAGAGTATATATAGGAGGAAGATCTATGTTAGGAGGTCTGCGAGGGGCCCACAAGATTG
>NC_053023.1:518360868-518380926 GCF_003073215.2 Triticum urartu
GCGTGCCTATTTATAAGGGCAGATGCGAACAGGCTGGCGCGAAAATCAAGGAGACCCAATAATAATTGTCCAACTAAACAGACGCCTCGATTCTTGGAAGGCATTAAAAAATGAAAGATCCATTGTAAGATGACGTCATGAAGGTTTTTTGTGTTCTCAAAAGATGACGTCACGGCAGGTTACAGAAGTATTTAGACAGAGGATGGATTCTGACTAAGTGTTGAAGATTGACAAAGAACAAAGTTTAGAGTCAACCCGGGGCCTAATGTTGGGGATATGCTATCAACTGAGACCCGCCCAGGAGGGGCCGGGTCAGCTTCAATGGCGGGTTACGCAAGAAGTTCAGTAAACTTCCAAGTTTGTTGTTTATTAAGTCTTATAGAAGGCCCAAAGGTCAGGGGCCGGCTTAAGGCCCGATATTGTAAAACGCCACATGTAAGGAAATACTTGTATAGAAAGACATATAAAGAAAGTCACCGAGCCGGACACGATTATGAGCCGGCCGGGACTATGTAGGCCACCTGGCGTCAACCCGTGTATATAAGGGGACGACCCGGTGGCGTTTTAGGGGAAGAGACAACAAGTCGATAACCAAGCCGGCGAGTTAAGCCTCTTGGTGATCGAAACCCTAGCAATACCAAACCCAACTAGACGTAGGCTTTTACCTTCATCGTAAGGGGCCGAACTAGTATAAAACTCTCTCATGTCCTTTGTCCCGATTAACCCCTTTAAGCTTCCTAGTGCGATGGCCCTATGACTAAGTCCTTGCTCTAGGACATCTGCCGTGACAATTCCACGACAGGTCCAGACTTGGGTTTTTTCACTTGAGCAGCAACTTGCTTGCCGTTCTTCTTGAAGTTCCCCTTTCTTCCCTTTGTCCCTTTACTTGAAACTAGTGTTTTTGTTTACCATCAACACTTGATGCTTTTCTTGATTTCTACCTTCATCGATTTCAGCATCACGAAGAGCTTGGGAATTGTTTCCGTTATCCCTTGCATATTATAGTTCATCACGAAGTTCTACTACCTTGGTGATGGTGACTAGAGAATTCTGTCGATCACTATTTTATCTGGAAGATTAACTCCCACTTGATTCAAGCGATTGTAGTACCCAGACAATCTGAGCACATGCTCACTTCTTGAGCTATTCTCCTCCATCTTTTAGTTATAGAACTTGTTGGAGACTTCATATCTCTCAATTCGAGTATTTGCTTGAAATATTAACTTCAACTCCTGGAACATCTGATATGGTCCATGATGTTCAAAACGTCTTTGAAGTCCCGATTCTAAGCCATTTAATCATGGTGCACTAAACTATCAAATAGTCATCATATTGAGCTAGCCAAACGTTCATAACATCTGCATCTGCTCCTGCAATAGGTTTGTCACCTAGCGGTGCATCAAGGACATAATTCTTCTATGCAGCAATGAGGATAAACCTCAGATCAAGGATCCAATCCGCATCATTGCTACTAACATCTTTCAACTTAGTTTTATCTAGGAACATATCAAAAATAAAACAGGGGAGCTAAACGCGAGCTATTGATCTACAACATAGATATGCTAATACTATCAGGACTAAGTTCATGATAAATTTAAGTTCAATTAATCATATTACTTAAGAACTCCCACTTAGATAGACATCCCTCTAATCCTCTAAGTGATCACGTGATCCATATCAACTAAACCATGTCCGATCATCACGTGAGATGGAGTAATTTCAATGGTGAACATCACTATGTTGATCATATCTACTATATGATTCACGCTCGACCTTTCGGTCTCCGTGTTCCGAGGCCATATCTGTTATATGCTAGGCTCGTCAAGTTTAACCTGAGTATTCCGCATGTGAAACTATTTTGCACCTGTTGTATTTGAACATAGAGCCTATCACACCCGATCATCACGTGGTGTCTCAGCACGAAGAACTTTCGCAACGGTGCGTACTCAGGTAGAACACTTGTACCTTGATAATTAGTGAGAGATCATCTTATAAAGCTACCATCGAACTAAGCAAAATAGGATGTATAAAAGATAAACATCACATGAAATCAAAATATGTGACATGATATGGCCATCATCATCTTGTGCCTTTGATCTCCATCTCCAAAGCATCGTCATGATTTCCATCGTCACCGGCATGACACCATGATCTCCATCATCCTGATCTATATCAATGTGTCGTCACATGGTCGTCTCGCCAACTATTGCTCTTGCAACTATTGCTATCGCATAGTGATAAAGTAAAGCAATTATTTGGCGCTTGCATCTTATGCAATAAAGAGACAACCATAAGGCTTCTGCCAGTTGCCGATAACTTCAACAAAACATGATCATCTTATACAACAACTTATATCTCATCACGTCTTGACCATATCACATCACAACATTGTTGGGGATAACTAGTAATTTCAAAAAAATTCCTATGCACACGCAAGATCATGGTGATATGCATAGCAACGAGAGGGGATAGTGTTGTCTACGTACCCTCGTAGACCGAAAGCGGAAGCGTTAGCACAACGCGGTTGATGTAGTCGTACGTCTTCACGGCCCGACCGATCAAGCACCAAAACTACGGCACCTCCGAGTTCTAGCACACGTTCAGCTCGATGACGATCCCCGGACTCCGATCCAGCAGAATGTCAGGGAAGAGTTCCGTCAGCACGACGGCATGGTGACGATCTTGATGTTCTACCATCGCAGGGCTTCGCCTAAGCACCGCTACAATATTATCGAGGATTATGGTGGAAGGTGGCACCGCACACGGCTAAGAGATCAATGATCAATTGTTGTGTCTTTGGGGTGCCCCCTGCTCCCGTATATAAAGGAGCAAGGGAGGAGGAGGCCGGCCCTAGGAGGGGGCGCGCCAAGTGTGGAGTCCTACTAGGACTCCCTAGTCCTAGTAGGATTCCACCTCCCATGTGGAATAGGAAAAGTGGAAGGGAAAAGGAGAAGGAAGGAAGGGGGCGCCCCCTTCCCTAGTCCAATTCAGACCAGACCAAGGGGAGGGGTGCGGCCACCCTTGAAGCCATTTTCCATCTTTCCCGTATGGCCCAATAAGGCCCAATACGTATTCCCGTAACTCTCCGATACTCCGAAAAATACCCGAATCATAAGACCTTTCCGATGTCCGAATATAGTCGTCCAATATAGCGATCTTTACGTCTCGACCATTTCGAGACTCCTCGTCATGTCCCCGTCTCATCCGGGACTCCGAACTCCTTCGGTACATCAAAACACATAAACTCATAATATACCGTCATCGAACTTTAAGCGTGCGAACCCTACGGGTTCGAGAACTATGTAAACATGACCAAGACACGTCTCCGGTCAATAACCAATAGCGGAACCTGGATGCTCATATTGGCTCCTACATATTCTACGAAGATCTTTATCGGTCAAACCGCATAACAACATACGTTGTTCCCTTTGTCATCGGTATGTTACTTGCCCGAGATTCGATCGTCGGTATCTCAATACCTAGTTCAATCTCGTTACCGACAAGTCTCTTTTGTTGTTCCGTAACACATCATCCCGCAACTAACTCATTAGTTGCAATGCTTGCAAGGCTTGTAGTGATGTGCATTACCGAGTGGGCCAGAGATACCTCTCCGACAATCGGAGTGACAAATCCTAATCTCGAAATACGCCAACCCAACAAGTACCTTCGGAGACACCTGTAGAGCACCTTTATAATCACCCAGTTTACGTTGTGATGTTTGGTAGCACACAAAGTGTTCCTCCGGTAAACGGGAGTTGCATAATCTCATAGTCATAGGAACATGTATAAGTTATGAAGAAAGCAATAGCAACAAACTAAATGATCAAGTGCTAAGCCAACGGAATGGTCAAGTCAATCACATCATTCTCTAATGATGTGATCCCGTTAATCAAATGACAACTCATGTCTATGGTTAGGAAACATAACCATCTTTGATCAACGAGCTAGTCAAGTAGAGGCATACTAGTGACACTCTGTTTGTCTATGTATTCACACATGTATTATGTTTCCGGTTAATACAATTCTAGCATGAATAATAAACATTTATCATGATATAAGGAAATAAATAATAACTTTATTATTGCCTCTAGGGCATATTTCCTTCAACATGCCCTGCAAAACAAGTTAGACGTCCTCTACTTTGTTGTTGCAAGTTTTACGTGGCTGCTTACGGCTGAGCAAGAACCGTTCTTACCTACGCATCAAAACCACAACGATAGTTTGTCAAGTTAGTGTTGTTTTAACCTTCTCAAGGACGGGGTGTAGCCACACTCGGTTCAACTAAAGTTGGAGAAACTGACACCCGCTAGTCACCTGTGTGCATAGCACGACGGTAAAACCAGTCTCGCGTAAGCGTACGCGTAATGTCGGTCCGGGCCGCTTCATCCAACAATACCGCCGAACCAAAGTGTGACATGCTGGTAAGCAGTATGACTTATATCGCCCACAACTCACTTGTGTTCTACTCGTGCATATTACATCAACGCATAAAACCTGGCTCGGATGCCACTATTGGGGAACGTAGTAATTTCAAAAAAATTCCTACGCACACGCAAGATCATGTGATGCATAGCAACGAGAGGGGAGAGTGTTGTCCACGTACCCTCGTAGACCGAAAGCGGAAGCGTTAGCACAACACGGTTGATGTAGTCGTACGTCTTCACGATCCGACCGATCAAGTACCGAAACGCACGACACCTCCGAGTTCTGCACACGTTCAACTCGATGACGTCCCTCGAACTCCGATCCAGCCGAGTGTTGAGGGAGAGTTTCGTCAGCATGACGGCGTGGTGATGATGATGATGTTCTACCGACGCAGGGCTTCGCCTAAGCACCGCTACGATATGATCGAGGTGGATTATGGTGGAGGGGAGGCACCGCACACGGCTAAGAGATCAAGAGATCAATTGTTGTCTCTATGGGGTGCCCCCTGCCCCCGTATATAAAGGAGTGGAGGAGGGGGAGGGCCGGCCCTCTCTATGGCACGCCCTAGGGGAGTCCTACTCCCACCGGGAGTAGGATTCCTCCTTTTCCTAGTAGAACTAGGAGCCCTTCCAAGTAGTAGGAGTAGGAGAGAAGGAAAGGGAAAAAGAAGAGAATGAAGGAGGGGGCGCAGCCCTTGCCCCTAGTCCAATTTGGACTAGGCCTTGGGGGGCGCGCGGCCTGCCTCTCTCTCTTTCCCCTAAACCCCAATAAGGTCCATACACTCCGCGACGAATTCCCGTAACTACCCGGTACTCCGATAAATACCCGAATCACTCGGAACCTTTTCGATGTCCGAATATAGTCGTCCAATATATCGATCTTTACGTCTCGACCATTTCGAGACTCCTCGTCATGTCCCCGGTCTCATCCGGGACTCCGAACTACCTTCGGTACATCAAAAACACATAAACTCATAATATAACTGTCATCGAACTTTAAATGTGCGGACCCTACGGGTTCGAGAACTATGTAGAAATGACCGAGACACTTCTCCGGTCAATAACCACTAGCGGAACCTAGATGCTCATATTGGCTCCCACATATTCTACGAAGATCTTTATCGGTCAAACCGCATAACAACATACGTTGTTCCCTTTGTCATCGGTATGTTACTTGCCGAGATTCGATCGTCGGTATCTCAATACCTAGTTCAATCTTGTTACCGGCAAGTCTCTTTACTCGTTCCGTAACATATCATCCTGCAACTAACTCATTAGTTGCAATGCTTGCAAGGCTTATAGTGATGTGCATTACCGAGTGGGCCCAGAGATACCTCTCCGACAATCGGAGTGACAAATCCTAATCTCAAAATACGCCAACCCAACAAGTACCTTCGGAGACACCTGTAGAGCACCTTTATAATCACCCAGTTACGTTGTGACATTTGGTAGCACACAAAGTGTTCCTCCGGTAAACGGGAGTTGCATAATCTCATAGTCATAGGAACATGTATAAGTCATGAAGAAAGCAATACAACAAACTAAACGATCAAGTGCTATGCTAACGGAATGGGTCAAGTCAATCACATCATTCTCCTAATGATGTGATCCCGTTAATCAAATGACAACTCATGTCTATGGTTAGGAAACATAACCATCTTTGATTCAACGAGCTAGTCAAGTAGAGGCATACTAGTGACACTCTGTTTGTCTATGTATTCACACATGTATTATGTTTCCGGTTAATACAATTCTAGCATGAATAATAAACATGTATCATCATATAAGGAAAAAAATAATAACTTTATTATTGCCTCTAGGGCATATTTCTTCCATTGATGTATGTCTTGCGTGGGATACTCGTGGTGACAATGGCGTATTCTATTGATCCACTTGATGTATGTTTTGGTGATCAACTTGCGGGTTCCGCCCATGAACCTATACATAGGGGTTGGCACACATTTTTGTCTTGACTCTCCGGTAGAATCTTTGGGGCACTCTTTGAAGTACTTTGTGTTGGTTGAATAGATGAATCTGAGATTATGTGATGCATATCGTATAATCATACCCACGGATACTTGAGGTGACATTGGAGTATCTAGGTGACATTAGGGTTTTGGTTGATTTGTGTCTTAAGGTGTTATTCTAGTACGAACTCTAGGGCTGTTTGTGACACTTATAGGAATAGCCCAACGAACTGATTGGAAAGAATAATTCGAGGTGGTTTCGTACCCTACCATAATCTCTTCGTTTGTTCTCCGCTATTAGTGACTTTGGAGTGACTCTTTGTTGCATGTTGAGGGATAGTTATGTGATCCAATTATGTTATTATTGTTGAGAGAACTTGCACTAGTGAAAGTATGAACCCTAGGCCTTATTTCCTAGCATTGCAATACCGTTTGCGCTCACTTTTATCATTAGTTACCTTGCTGTTTTTATATTTTCAGATTACAAAAATCTTTATCTACCATCCATATACCACTTGTATCACCATCTCTTCGTTGAACTAGTGCACCTATACAATTTACCATTGTATTGGGTGTGTTGGGGACACAAGAGACTCTTTTTTATTTGGTTGCAGGGTTGCTTGAGAGAGACCATCTTCATCCTATGCCTCCTACGGATTGATAAAGCTTAGGTCATCCACTTGAGGGAAATTTGCTACTGTCCTACAAACCTCTACACTTGGAGGCCCAACAACGTCTACAAGAAGAAGGTTGTGTAGTAGACATCATTGATCGTAGCCGAAAAGTCTTGGTACTCGTGCCCCTAAGGATCAACATACAAGAGTCAAAACAAAATTGTTGTGCAGACGATGCATATCATGCGCGACGGCTGCACGATACAAATCTAGCCGTCTTCCCCCTTTTGACGATATGCATGGACAACCCAATATGAGTTGTCGTCTATAAATTGTCCATACAATGTCGTCTGCGTAGCATCGCTCAAGTCAATTCATCGTCATTAAACCCATGAATTGATCAGAAGCACTTGACTTCAGATCTCGCCGCCGCAGACACGTTGTTAGAAACCCTAACCTCGCTACTTCAAAGAGACGACATGAATCTATGTTGAAGCTTCGTCGACTTTTTTTGTTCTTTAACAGAAAACAAAGGAATAGTTAAACGAGCCGGCCCATGTCGCAGGAGAGGGGTGTGCTGCAGGTGCCCGTTTGCAGAATGGCCTATAACGGGCACCTGTAGTGCTAAATAGGATCCGCCCTAGTTTCTTCCATGGAAACGGACAAGCTCATGTTTGCCAAAAAAAATACGAAGATGCTCATGTGTTTACTTTCCTCTTTCCTAATCAATTTTCTTGCATGCACATGAGACATATGTACACTCGTATATATTACTACACTAAACAATATGCAAATACTTATTCACTTGATTAGTCTATCTTAAAATATTATCTATTTTTTAAAAATTACTCAGATTTAATTTAAAAGTTCATCAAAAGTACAAAACATCCTAAATAAAATAAAATTACATCAAGGTCTCTCGACCACGGGACAATCACTACCATCGCCAGAACAAGCCGCTGACACACCGATGCCACCGCTCCCATGCCGAAGCCGGCCTGGCCATGTTGATCGTAGCCGAGAAGTCTTGGTACTCGTGCCCCTAAGGATCAACACACAAGAGTCAAAATGAAACCATTGTGCAGACGATGCATACCATGTGCGACAGCCACACGATACAAATCTAGCCGCCTTCTCCCTTTTGATGATATGCATGGATGACTTGATATGGGTTATCGTCTATAAATTTCCCATACAATGTCGTCTGCATAGCATCGCTCAAGTCATAATCATCATCATTAAACCCATGAATTGATCAGAAGCACTTGACATCAAATCTCGCCATCGCAGATGCGTTGCTAGAAACCCTAACCTCGCTACTTTGAGGAGATGACATGAATCTAAAACTTCGTCGACTTTTTTTGTTCTTTAACAAAAAACAAAGGAATAGTTAAACGAGCCGGCCCAGGTCGCGGGAGAGGGGTGTGCTGCAGGCGCCCGTTTGCAGAATGTCCGATAACGGGCGCCTGCAGTGCTAAATAGGATCCGCCCTAGTTTCATCCATGGAAACGGCCAAGCTCATGTTTGCCAAAAAAAGCCGACATGCTCATGTGTTTAGTTTCCTCTTTCCTAATCAATTTTCTTTCTTTTTAATATCAGTACAGACACAAGCCCTCATATACACGCGTGTACACTCATCCCTATGCATGCACACACGCACACCCTACCTTTACGAGCACCTCCGAAAGACTGAGCCAGCATATCATCTTGAGATTTACGAAGTCACCATAGGCGCCTCGTCGTTGACGGGAAGGTCTCCTCCCACTGAATGCGCATCGCCGAAAATCCTGAAATAAATCCAGGACTAAATGCGAGCACTAGGATTTGAATCCCGGTGGGCTGGGATACCACAGTCCCTCTAACCATCCAACCACAGGTTGGTTCACAATTTCCTAATCAATTTTCTTGCATGCACATAAGACATATGTACACTCGTATATATTTCTATACTAAACAATATGCAAATACTTATGCACTTGATTAGTCTATTTTAAAATACTATCTATTTTTTTAAAATACTCATGTTTATTTAAAAAGTTCATCAAAAGTACAAAACATCCTAAATAAAATAAAATTACATCAAGGTCTCTCGACCACGGGACAATCACTACCACCGCCAAAACAAGTTGCTGACACACCCTTGTCGCCGCTCCCATGTCGAAACCGGCCTGGCCATGTTGATCGTAGCCGAGAAGTCTTGATGCACGTGCACCTAAGGACCAGCACCCATGAGTCATAACGAAATTGTTGTGCAGGCGATGGATACCATGCATGACAGCTGCACGATACAAATATAGTCGTCTGCTCCCTTTTGACGATATGCATGGACGACCTGATATGGGTTGTCGTCTATAAATTTTTCATACAATGTCGTCTGTAGCATTGCTCGAGTCATAATCATCATCATTAAACCCTTAAATTGATCTGAAGCACTTGACACGAGATCTCGCCATGGCAGACACGTTGTCAGAAACCCTAACCTCGCTACTCCAAGGTGATGACATGAATCTATGTTGGAGGGGATTGAAACCCGTAAGATCAACTCAAAGATGAAGTGCCACCATCTGTGCAAGCGTCGTCACCGCGAGGAGTAATAAACCCTAACCTAAACTACTAGAAGGAGCCAAGGCATCATGATTGCCCTCTTCGTCACCAGTCGTCGGAGGGACAAACAGATGGGTGAAATCCATTGGTTGGCCGGTAGAGCTTGGAGGAAGGAGAATTTTACCCTGACCGACTTTGCTTGAGGGAAAAGAAAGCGTGTAACACCATTGACTACTATGAGTACCTGTATAATCTTCATTTATTTAATAATAACCCGAATGTACATGCTATTACAGTCGCCATTAGTTGCATGTCTCCTTCTTCCTCGAGGATTTGCCCCGATGCGGGTTGTGATGCAAAGTGGGGTTTGCCTCAATGATTTATTTTTATATAAAGGTTGTTAATTTTATTAAATAAGTAATAAGAAGAGAGCTGTCTGGCTATTTTATTGTATGTTGACTGGTTAATTGCAGAAAACCAAATGAAAACATGCACAATCCACTAATCAGGCACACACCATCAGGAAAAATACATCGACTAAGTTGCACATTAATGTCATCGTCATCACATCTCCTCAAACAAGTGACTCTGACTTCCTCGCAAGCAACCAACGACAAGTAGAACAGCCGGGAAGTAGTGAGAGGCGACGAAAAGATGTAAGCCAAAGGAACATAACACACGTCAGCAACATGGCACTATGCACTGACGTCGGGAAGGATAATCAAGATGAGCCATCTATGGCATGTCCCATGACATCGTTGCAGTTGAAACACTGGGTTTAGGGTTTTACGTGGGTGGCTAACATCCAGCCTCATGTCTCAATATATAGATGATCAGAATACAATTACATACGTATACAAATACGTGTACATGTACAATATGCTAGACCCTATTTTATATGCCCCCTCAATCTGAAGTACATAAAAGATTCAGATTGGTTCTAAAACGGTCTAGCATCTGTCGAGTAGCGTGTTAGTAAATACACCCGCTAACTGATCATCAGTTGAGATAAACCTGACTTCCAGTTTACCAACAACTACTCGTTCCCTCACAAAATGGAAATCAATCTCAGTGTGTTTGGTACGAGCATGAAACACTGGATTCGCCGTCAGGTAAGTTGCCCCTAGGTTATCACACAACAATATGGGTGTGCACTGCCGTGTGACTCCAAGTTCTGTGAGAACTGTGTCTATCCAAATGGCTTCAGCCGTGCCATTGGCCAGTGCCTTATACTCTACCTCGGTGCTAGACCTTGAGACTGTAGGCTGCTTCTTAGAACTCCAAGATATAAGATTGGGTCCAACAAATACAACAAAGCCACTAGTAGAACGCCTGTCATCAACACAACCTGACCAGTCCGCATCGGTGAATATACTGACTCCAGTAAATCTGGACTTACGAATCCATAGTCCCGTGTCTAGCGTACCTTTGACATACCTCAAAATATGCTTAACTGCTTCCCAATGAACCTCCGTAGGTTGAGACAGGAACTGGCACACTTTGTTCACGGCAAAGGAGATATCTGGACGAGTGAGTGTCAGATACTGTAGTGCTCCAACTACACTGCGGTACCTGAAAGAGTCATCGGTACTCAGCAATGCACCACTGTGACGCGAGAGGCTGTGAGATGTAGCAAGTGGAGTGGAACTGGACTTGCAGTTCTCCATGTTGACGCGATGAAGAAGATCAAGTGCATACTTCTTCTGTGTCAATGTCATGCCCCCTGAATGAAAGGACGCTTCTAATCCAAGAAAGTACTCCAGCCTGCCCAAGTCTTTGATGGGAAAACTCGCAGACAAGGACTGCAAAAGGCGATCCACCACATGAGTTATAGAACCTGTTGGGTTTCGTAGTAATTTCAAAAAAAATTCCTACGCTCACGCAAGATCATGGTGATGCATAGCAACGAGAGGGCGAGAGTGTGATCTACGTACCCTTGTAGATCGACAACGGAAGCGTTAACTTGGTTGATGTACTCGTACGTCTCCACGGCCCGACCGATCAAGCACCGAAACTACGGCACCTCCGAGTTCTAGCACACGTTCAGCTCGATGACGATCCCCGGACTCTGATCCAGCAAAGTGTCGGGGAAGAGTTCCGTCAGCATGACGGCGTGGTGACGATCTTAATGTACTACCGTCGCAGGGCTTCGCCTAAGCACCGCTACAATATTATCGAGGACTATGGTGGAAGGGGGCACCACACGGCTAAGATATGATCACGTGGATCAACTTGTGTCTCTAGGGGTGCCCCTGCCTCCGTTTATAAAGGTTCAAGGGAGGGGGGCCGGCCGGCCAAGGTGTGGCGCGCCAGGACGAGTCCTACTCCTTCTGGGAGTAGGACTCCCCCCCTTTCCTAGTTGGAATAGGATTCGTGGAGGGGGGGAGAGGAGAGAGAGGAGGAAGGGGGGCCGTCCCCCTCTCCTTGTCCAATTCGGACCAAGGGGGGGAGCGGCGCGCGGCCCATCTCTGGCCACCTCTCCTCTCTTCCACTAAGGCCTACTAAGGCCCATATACCTCCCGGGGGTTCCGGTAACCTCCCGGTACTCCGGTAAAATCCCGATTTCACCCGGAACACTTTCGATATCCAAACATAGGGTTCCAATATATCAATCTTTATGTCTCGACCATTCGAGACTCCTCGTCATGTCCGTGATCCACATTCCGGGACTCCGACAACCTTCGGTATATCAAAACATATAAACTAATAATATAACTCTCATCGAAACGTTAAGCGTGCGGACCCTACGGGTTCGAGAACTATGTAGACATGACCGAAACACGTCCGGTCAATAACCAATAGCGGAACCTGGATGCTCATATTGGCTCCCACATATTCTACGAAGATCTTTATCGGTCAGACCGCATAACAACATACGCTGTTCCCTTTGTCATCGGTATGTTACTTGCCCGAGATTCGATTGTTGGTATCTCAATACCTAGTTCAATCTCGTTACCGGCAAGTCTCTTTACTCGTTCCGTAATACATCATCCCGCAACTAACTCATTAGTTGCAATGCTTGCAAGGGTTAAGTGATGTGCATTACTGAGAGGGCCCAGAGATACCTCTCCGACAATCGGAGTGACAAATCCTAATCTCGAAATATGCCAACCCAACAAGTATCTTCGGAGACACCTGTAGAGCACCTTTATAATCACCCAGTTGCGTTGTGATGTTTGGTAGCACACAAAGTGTTCCTCCGGTAAACGGGAGTTGCATAATCTCATAGTCATAGGAACATGTATAAGTCATGAAGAAAGCAATAGCAACATACTAAACGATCGAGTGCTAAGCTAACGGAATGGGCCAAGTCAATCACATCATTCTCCTAATGATATGATCTCATTAATCGAATGACAACTCTTTGTCTATGGTTAGAAAACATAATCATATTCGATCAATGAGCTAGTCAAGTAGAAGCATACGAGTGACACTCTGTTTGTCTATGTATTCACACATGTATCATGTTTCCGGTTAATACAACTCTAGCATGAATAATAAACATTTATCATGATATAAGGAAATAAATAATAACTTTATTATTGCCTCTAGGGCATAATTCATTCAGTCACCCACTTGCACTAGAGTCAATAATCTAGATTACACAGTAATGATTCTAACACCCATGGAGCCTTGGTGCTGATCATGTTTTGCTCGTGGAAGAGGCTTAGTCAACGGGTCTGCAACATTCAGATCCGTATGTATCTTGCAAATCTCTATGTCTCCCACCTGGACTAGATCCCGGATGGAATTGAAGCGTCTCTTGATGTGCTTGGTTCTCTTGTGAAATCTGGATTCCTTCGCCAAGGCAATTGCACCAGTATTGTCACAAAAGATTTTCATTGGACCCGATGCACTAGGTATGACACCTAGATCGGATATGAACTCCTTCATCCAGACTCCTTCATTTGCTGCTTCCGAAGCAGCTATGTATTCCGCTTCACACGTAGATCCCGCCACGACGCTCTGTTTAGAACTGCACCAACTGACAGCTCCACCGTTTAATGTAAACACGTATCCGGTTTGCGATTTAGAATCGTCCGGATCAGTGTCAAAGCTTGCATCAACGTAACCGTTTACGATGAGCTCTTTGTCACCTCCATATACGAGAAACATATCCTTAGTCCTTTTCAGGTACTTCAGGATGTTCTTGACCGCTGTCCAGTGATCCACTCCTGGATTACTTTGGTACCTCCCTGCTAGACTTATAGAAAGGCACACATCAGGTCTGGTACACAGCATTGCATACATGATAGAGCCTATGGCTGAAGCATAGGGAACATCTTTCATTTTCTCTCTATCTTCTGCAGTGGTCGGGCATTGAGTCTGACTCAACTTCACAC
Source organism: Triticum urartu (assembly GCF_003073215.2). Lineage (NCBI taxonomy): Eukaryota > Viridiplantae > Streptophyta > Magnoliopsida > Poales > Poaceae > Triticum > Triticum urartu. The sequence goes on from NC_053023.1 coordinate 518,374,761, forward strand.
CTTGTAACACAGGCAAGAACCCTTTCTTTGCTTGATCCATTTTGAACTTCTTCAAAATCTTGTCAAGGTATGTGCTTTGTGAAAGTCCAATTAAGCGTCTTGATCTATCTCTATAGATCTTATGCCTAATATGTAAGCAGCTTCACCGAGGTCTTTCATTGAAAAACTCTTATTCAAGTATCCCTTTATGCTATCCAGAAATTCTATATCATTTCCAATCAGTAATATGTCATCCACATATAATATCAGAAATGCTACAGAGCTCCCACTCACTTTCTTGTAAATACAGGCTTCTCTAAAAGTCTGTATACCAAATGCTTTGATCACACTATCAAAGCGTTTATTCCAACTCCGAGAGCTTGCACCAGTCCATAAATGGATCGCTGGAGCTTGCACACTTTGTTAGCTTCCCTTTGGATCGACAAAACCTTCCGGTTGCATCATATACAACTCTTCTTCCAGAAATCCATTCAGGAATGCAGTTTTGACATCCATCTGCCAAATTTCATAATCATAAAATGCGGCAATTGCTAACATGATTCGGACAGACTTAAGCATCGCTACAGGTGAGAAGGTCTCATCGTAGTCAATCCCTTGAACTTGCCGAAACCCTTTTTGCGACAAGTCGAGCTTTGTAGACAGTAATATTACCGGCGTCAGTCTTCTTCTTGAAGATCCATTTATTCTCAATTGCTTGCCGATCATTGGGCAAGTCAACCAAAGTCCATACTTTGTTCTCATACATGGATCCCATCTCAGATTTCATGGCTTCAAGCCATTTTGCGGAATCTGGGCTCACCATCGCTTCTTCATAGTTCGTAGGTTCATCATGATCTAGTAGCATGACTTCCAGAACAGGATTACCGTACCACTCTGGTGCGGATCTCATCTGGTTGATCTACGAGGTTCAGTAGTATCTTGTTCTGAAGTTTCATGATCATTATCATTAGCTTCCTCACTAATTGGTGTAGGTGTCACAGAAACAGTTTTCTGTGATGCACTACTTTCCAATAAGGGAGCAGGTACAGTTACCTCGTCAAGTTCTACTTTCCTCCCACTCACTTCTTTCGAGAGAAACTCCTTCTCTAGAAAGTTTCCGAACTTAGCAACAAAAGTCTTGCCTTCGGATCTGTGATAGAAGGTGTATCCAATAGTCTCCTTTGGATATCCTATGAAGACACATTTCTCCGATTTGGGTTCGAGCTTATCAGGTTGAAGCTTTTTCACATAAGCATCGCAGCCCCAAACTTTCAGAAACGACAACTTTGGTTTCTTGCCAAACCATAGTTCATAAGGCGTCGTCTCAACGGATTTTGATGGTGCCCTATTTAACGTGAATGCGGCCGTCTCCAAAGCATAACCCCAAAACGATAGCGGTAAATCAGTAAGAGACATCATAGATCGCACCATATCTAGTAAAGTACGATTACGACGTTCGGACACACCATTACGCTGTGGTGTTCCGGGTGGCGTGAGTTGCGAAACTATTCCGCATTGTTTCAAATGTACACCAAACTCGTAACTCAAATATTCTCCTCCACGATCAGATCGTAGAAACTTTATTTTCTTGTTACGATGATTTTCAACTTCACTCTGAAATTCTTTGAACTTTTCAAATGTTTCAGACTTATGTTTCATTAAGTAGATATACCCATATCTGCTTAAATCATCTGTGAAGGTGAGAAAATAACGATATCCGCCACGAGCCTCAACATTCATCGGACCACATACATCTGTATGTATGATTTCCAACAAATCTGTTGCTCTCTTCATAGTACCGGAAAAGAGAGAGATCTTGCCCATGAGGCACGGTTCGCAAGTACCAAGTGATTCATAATCAAGTGGTTCCAAAAGTCCATCAGTATGGAGTTTCTTCATGCGCTTTACACCGATATGACCTAAACGGCAGTGCCACAAATAAGTTGCACTATCATTATCAACTCTGCATCTTTTGGCTTCTACATTATGAATATGTGTGTCACTACTATCGAGATTTAATAAGAATAGACCACTCTTCAAGGGTGCATGACCATAAAAGATATTACTCATATAAATAGAACAACCATTATTCTCTGATTTAAATGAATAACCGTCTCGCATCAAACAAGATCCAGATATAATGTTCATGCTTAACGCTGGCACCAAATAACAATTATTTAGGTCTAATATTAATCCCGAAGGTAGATGTAGAGGTAGCGTGCCGACTGCGATCACATCGACTTTGGAACCGTTTCCCACGCGCATCGTCACCTCGTCCTTAGCCAATCTTCGCTTAATCCGTAGTCCCTGTTTCGAGTTGCAAATATTAGCAACAGAACCAGTATCAAATACCCAGGTGCTACTGCGAGCATTAGTAAGGTACACATCAATAACATGTATATCACATATACCTTTGTTCACCTTGCCATCCTTCTTATCCGCCAAATACTTGGGGCAGTTCCGCTTCCAGTGACCAGTCTGCTTGCAGTAGAAGCACTCAGTTTCAGGCTTAGGTCCAGGTTTGGGTTTCTTCTCTTGAGCAGCAACTTGCTTGCTGTTCTTTTTGAAGTTCCCCTTCTTCTTCCCTTTGCCCTTTTTCTTGAAACTAGTGGTCTTGTTGACCATCAACACTTGATGCTCCTTCTTGATTTCTACCTCCGCAGCTTTCAGCATTGCGAAGAGCTCGGGAATAGTCTTATTCATCCCTTGCATATTATAGTTCATCACGAAGCTCTTGTAGCTTGGTGGCAGTGATTGGAGAATTCTGTCAATGACGCAATCATCTGGAAGATTAACTCCCAATTGAATCAAGTGATTATTATACCCAGACATTTTGAGTATATGCTCACTGACAGAACTGTTCTCCTCCATCTTGCAGCTATAGAACTTATTGGAGACTTCATATCTCTCAATCCGGGCATTTGCTTGAAATATTAACTTCAACTCCTGGAACATCTCATATGCTCCATGACGTTCAAAACGTCGTTGAAGTCCCGATTCTAAGCCGTAAAGCATGGCACACTGAACTATCGAGTAGTCATCAGCTTTGCTCTGCCAGACGTTCATAACATCTGGTGTTGCTCCAGCAGCAGGCCTGGCACCCAGCGGTGCTTCCAGGACGTAATTCTTCTGTGCAGCAATGAGGATAATCCTCAAGTTACGGACCCAGTCCGTGTAATTGCTACCATCATCTTTCAACTTTGCTTTCTCAAGGAACGCATTAAAATTCAACGGAACAACAGCACGGGCCATCTATCTACAATCAAACATAAACAAGCAAGATACTATCAGGTACTAAGTTCATGATAAATTTAGGTTCAATTAATCATATTACTTAAGAACTCCCACTTAGATAGACATCCCTCTAATCCTCTAAGTGATTACGTGATCCAAATCAACTAAACCATGTCCGATCATCACGTGAGATGGAGTAGTTTCATTGGTGAACATCGCTATGTTGATCATATCTGCTATATGATTCACGCTCGACCTTTCGGTCTCCGTGTTCCGAGGCCATATCTGTATATGCTTGGCTCGTCAAGTATAACCTGAGTATTCCGCGTGTGCAACTGTTTTGCACCCGTTGTATTTGAACGTAGAGCCTATCACACCCGATCATCACGTGGTGTCTCAGCACGAAGAACTTTCGCAATGGTGCATACTGAGGGAGAACACTTCTTGATAATTAGTGAGAGATCATCTTATAATGCTACCGTCAATCAAAGCAAGATAAGATGCATAAAAGATAAACATCACATGCAATCAATATAAGTGATATGATATGGCCATCATCATCTTGTGCTTGTGATCTCCATCTTCGAAGCACCGTCGTGATCACCATCGTCAACGGCGCGACACCTTGATCATCATCGTAGCATCGTTGTCGTCTTGCCAATCTTATGCTTCCACGACTATCACTACCGCTTAGTGGTAAAGTAAAGCATTACAGTGCAATTGCATTGCATACAATAAAGCGACAACCATATGGCTCATGCCAGTTGCCGATAACTCAGTTACAAAACATGATCATCTCATACAATAAAATTTAGCATCATGTCTTGACCATATCACATCACAACATGCCCTGCAAAAACAAGTTAGACGTCCTCTACTTTGTTGTTGCAAGTTTTACGTGGCTGCTACGGGCTTAAGCAAGAACCAATCTTACCTACGCATCAAAACCACAACGATAGTTTGTCAAGTTGGTGCTGTTTTAACCTTTGCAAGGACCGGGCGTAGCCACACTTGGTTCAACTAAAGTTGGAGAAACTGTCACCCGCTAGCCACCTTTGTGCAAAGCACGTCGGGAGAACCGGTCTCGCGTAAGCGTACGCGTAATGTCGGTCCGGGCCGCTTCGTCCAACAATACCGCCGAACCAAAGTATGACATGCTGGTAAGCAGTATGACTTATATCGCCCACAACTCACTTGTGTTCTACTCGTGCATATAACATCAACACATAAAACCTAGGCTCGGATGCCACTGTTGGGTTTCGTAGTAATTTCAAAAAATTTCCTACGCACACGCAAGATCATGGTGATGCATAGCAACGAGAGGGGAGAGTGTGATCTACGTACCCTTGTAGATCGACAACGGAAGCGTTAGCACAACGTGGTTGATGTAGTCGTACGTCTTCACGGCCCGACCGATCAAGCACCGAAACTACGGCACCTCCGAGTTCTAGCACACGTTCAGCTCGATGACGATCCCCGGACTCCGATCCAGCAAAGTGTCGGGGAAGAGTTCCGTCAGCACGACGGCGTGGTGACGATCTTGATGTACTACCGTCGCAGGGCTTCGCCTAAGCACCGCTACAATATTATCGAGGACTATGGTGGAAGGGGGCACCGCACACGGCTAAGAATATGATCACGTGGATCAACTTGTGTGTCTAGGGGTGCCCCTGCCTCCGTATATAAAGGATCAAAGGGGGGGTGCGGCCGGCCAGGAGGGCGCGCCAGGAGGAGTCCTACTCCTCCGGGAGTAGGATTCCCCCCTTTCCTAGTTGGAATAGGATTCGGGAAGGGGGAAGAGGAGAGAGAGAAGGAAGGGGGGGCGCCGCCCCCCTCTCCTTGTCCTATTCGGACTAGGGGGGGAGGGGCGCGCGGCCCAGCCCTGGCCACCTCTCCTCTCTTCCACTAAAGCCCACTAAGGCCCATATACCTCCCGGGGGGTTCCGGTAACCTCCCGGTACTCCGGTAAAATCCCGATTTCACCCGGAACACTTCCGATATCAAATAGGCTTCCAATATATCAATCTTATGTCTCGACCATTTCGAGACTCCTCGTCATGTCTATGATCACATCCGTGACTCCGAACAACCTTCCGTACATCAAAACATATAAACTCATAATATAACTTTCATCGAAACGTTAAGCGTGCGGACCCTACGGGTTCGAGAACTATGTAGACATGACCGAGACACGTCTCCGGTCAATAACCAATAGCGGAACCTGGATGCTCATATTGGATCCCACATATTCTACGAAGTTCTTTATCGGTCAGACCGCATAACAACATATGTTGTTCCCTTTGTCATCGGTATGTTACTTGCACGAGATTCGATCGTCGGTATCTCAATACCTAGTTCAATCTCGTTACCGGCAAGTCTCTTTACTCGTTTCGTAATACATCATCCCGCAACTAACTCATTAGTTGCAATGCTTGCAAGGCTTAAGTGATGTGCATTACCGAGAGGGCCCAGAGATACCTCTCCGACAATCAGAGTGACAAATCCTAATCTCGAAATACGCCCACCCAACAAGTACCTTCGGAGACACCTGTAGAGCACCTTTATAATCACCCAGTTACGTTGTGACATTTGGTAGCACACAAAGTGTTCCTTCGGTAAACGGGAGTTGCATAATCTCATAGTCATAGGAACATGTATAAGTTATGAAGAGAGCAATAGCAACATACTAAATGATCGGGTGCTAAGCTAACGGAATGGGTGAAGTCAATCACATCATTCTCCTAATGATGGTGATCCCCGTTAATCAATAAAACTCTTTGTCTATGGTTAGGAAACATAACCATCTTTGATCAACGAGCTAGCTAGTAGAGGCATACTAGTGACACTCTGATTTGTCCTATTGTATTCACAACATGTATTATGGTTTCCGGTTAATACAATTCTAGCATGAATAATAAACATTTATCATATATAAGGAAATAAGTAATAACTT
>NC_053023.1:518381926-518402866 GCF_003073215.2 Triticum urartu
GGACGGCGGTGCACCAGGCCCCACGGTGGGCCCAAATGTCGGGGGTTTGGTGCGACATATGCCAACGGATGGCTTATCATGGTGGGGGCGAGTAGAATGTCGCCGGTTGCCTGGAAACGGGATGAGGCGAAGACATGCACGCCGGCGAATCTTACCCAGCTTCGGGGCTCTCCGGGGAGATAATACCCCTACTGCTGCTCTGCGGGGTCTCCGCATGATCACTATGGCAAAGTGTTTACACGGTTGCTCCTTGAGATGTTTTCTGGTGGTAGGAGAGGGCAAGGCTAGCTCTCTCCCTTCTATATGATCTGGTCTAGAGCTAATGGGTTCCAACCCTTTGCATGGGTGCCCTGGGGGGTTTATATAGGCCTACCCCCCAGGGGTACAATGGTAATCCGGCTGGACGCGGGCCCAGCCGTCAGTGCCTCTGGCCTCCGTCTTCTCTGCCGACGCTGGGGCCCGCCGACTGGCCTGGTACGGAGCCGACAGGCCGCGTCCCGCGCGGTCTTGCCGGCTGCTGATTACTGTAGCCGTGCTTCTGATGACGCGGGCTTGATCATGAGATCGTGGCAACAGCCCCGCCGCCTGGCGGGCGATCACTGTTGCCAGTCCCCATCACATCTTGATTAATGGCGCGTGGGCCCCGGGGGAGGGCTCGACCGACTCCCCCGGGCCGACTCCCGACGGGTCCGACTGGTGGTTCTCCTGCCGTCTGGGGTCTCACTGACTGGTGGGGCCTGCTGCCTCGAGGCCATACAGACAAGCCGTCGTGGGTGCAGGATTCAGCCCCGTGGTGCTGATGTCAGGGCCAGCATGGCAACAGTGCCACGCCGCACGGAGATCTACCGGGGTATGGCGTGCTGTGGCCATGCCTGCCCTTGGTGAGGGGTGAGGGTGGGCTTCGCTGTAGACACGCCCCTGCCTCATCCCCTTTGATGAGGTCATGGGGTTTGTTGGAGTCGCAAGCCGACTCCCCAAAGCCAGCTTCTCTGGAAGTCGTCCCTAGGACTCGGCCATGAGCGGGCAGTCGGCCGCCTTGCCGTCGACTCCTCAGGAGGCGGCTCTTTGTCCTGGGGTCTTGAGGGGCGCAGCCTGCCCCGATGTCTTGAAAGGTTCTGGGACCCATTACTCCGACATTATATGTAAAGCGTATTTACAGCCGAACCGTTTTCTTCTTATGTTTTATTTAAAAACAGATTTGACCACGACTTTGACTTCCTCTAGTTTTTAAACCACAACTCCAAATGAATTGATTTTTTTCTGACATCCCTCATTTTTCATCTAGTTTATTTCAGTATTTATTTCAAAAATTTATTAAACACTTTTTGGTACTGTTTTTGAATTATGTGGTAATTGCAATATTTTTGAAAATAGGAAAATGGAGGGAAGATAAAAAATTTCAAAGTATTGGAGTGCACCCAATCTTCCTGCATGCTCAAGGCAAGCATCTTGAACACTTGATATGGTGAATGCATGGTCGATTCTTTGTGAGAAATACTGGATCATGTTGAATTCAAATAAAACTTGCATATGACCATTTTTGCATGCATGATCCATTGATATGTTGTTCTCCTCATTTAAACGTGTAAAGTGAGTATGGTTATTTCCACGTGCCACACATGCTTATGTTGTTCCAGACTAATCTGCAGGGAGAAACAGTCACGAGAAAAGTGACCGTGAGACTGAAATCTCGTTGTGACGAGAGTGATCAGTGAGGGTATGTTGGAACATACCTGGTGGTGACGCTGTTGGGTACTGCCAATAAGTTATATTGTGCTAACCACTGCAGGAAAAGTTAAACCTCCTGAGTTGACCATAGATCGAGTCTTGTTCCAGTAACCCCCATACTTGTTCCGTGCTACCACTTGTCCCTGCAACAGGCAGGGTATGGTTCAGTAAGTTGTTAACCCCTTTCCGTGCACACACTATACAGAGAGGTCATGGTGAAAGATACCAGAGGCCTCTGGTAGGCATGTCATCTGGTCAGGGGGCATGGGTGTATCTGGCTGGGCCGAGAGGGGGGCACCCCTTGTAATCTGCATGTTATGAAATAGTGATCCCATGCTATTCGAGACGATGGTTTCCCCGTCTTAGATTTTTTCTTGAACGATGCTTTGGGTGATTCTTGGCATCTGGAGAGTGAATCTGGTGTGTGCTGGTCAGGTGTGTTTTCAACCCAAAGGCCATAACAGGAATTAGTCAACGTCTCAGCGTTGGCTAAAGAAATCCTATACATGTGGGTAAAGAGTGCACCCTCTGCAGAGTTATACCTATTCGAATAGCCGTGTCCATGGTTAAGGACTACAGTCTGGGTTGGTCAAGTGTTGGTCTTAGTGTCAGTCTCCGGAGGAAATTATTAAATTGACCATGATCCATTTGCAGGATAATGATTGTCACTACTAGTGCTATGATGTATATTGTTGTTGACCTGAGTATTATTATGGACTAACCTTTTCCCTCTTGTGTGAAATCTTGAGTATCTCTTGGGATGGCTAGACTACCCGAGATACTCATTTTGTTTTCTTTTGTTTTCTTTTCTGAGTATCACTTGGGATGGCTAGTCCACCTGGACACTCATGTTATTTTCCTATAAGCCCCTTATGAGGCGTCGCTTCAGACACCCGACTGTGGCATTTATTGTCAAGACCTCTTAAGGCGTCGCTTTTAGACACCCATTTGGAATTTCTTTTTCAAGACCTCTCGTGGCGTCGCTTGAGTTCTCGGGCGGTTCTTTCTTGCCCGATTCTCTTTAGACACCCGCTTGACATTTTTCTTGGAATTCTTTGGGCGGTCCAACGCCCGATGTTCCATATCATTTCCTTGATTTACCGCTGACATGGATTACTTATCCTTCCGCACCGCATGAATACTTGTTATGCTATGCTTTAATTTTCAGTCAACACATGCATACAATTTAATTCATCATGAGCGTATGCATCCAGTATATCTTTTGTTCATCATGTTTGCGAGTACATTCAAAAGTACTCACTGGCTTGTCCCTAGCTATTGTCTTGGCCAGATCATGATTCGGAGAGGAGTATTGCGAAGACACCCCGCAACATAGGATTCGAAGATAGCAGCCATGCAAGATAGGAGTTATCCGGGTTAGCTGTTCCTGTGGGAATGGAGTCCCGTCAACGTTGGAGATCCACGAGTCGCTTCCATCATCCACCACTCGAGATCCTTGTTATATTCATTGGACCTTTGTGGTCTTGTACTCAATTTCTTGTAATTGCTTGGAATTCTGTATCAAGGAAGTGTACACCAGCAAACAGTAATCCTGGGGCTGGTGATGACACAAGGGTCATTTGCTGGGATTTATGTCCTGGAAATCCGGCCCCTACAGCCACCCGTCTCCGTCCCTGTCGCCGCCCCTCGTCGCCGCGCCTCGCCGGTGAGCTCCTGCCACGGCTGCCATGTCCACACACACACATTGTTATAGAAATGTTAGCAATTTTTCTGTTTTTTAATTACAAAAATATTAGAAATGTTAGTTATATTGAAATGTTAAATTTTTTTCTGTTTTTTAGTTATAGAAATATTTATAGAAATCTTAGCAATTTTTTTGTTTTTTAGTTATAGAAATATTAGAAATGTTAGTTATATATATAGAAATGTTAGTTATATAGAAATATTAGAAATGTTAGTTATATATATAGAAATGTTAGAAATTTTAGAGGTAGTTTTAGCTAGATGAATTAGATTAATGTCAAATCGTTAGAATTTGCATATAGAATTTTAGTTATCACAATCCAATCATTTAAAAAATGTTACTTTTTGCGGGCATATAGTATTTGTTCTCGACGATGCCCGGCCCGCATCCTCGCCGGCGACCCGTTCGCCATGATGTCCGGCTGACCCATGCCCGGGACTGGGCTCCGCCGGGCTGGCACTGGGAGGTGCTGCCTGGAGGGGCGCGCCGCTTGGTGAGGAACCCGGCCTCGGGTCCCGTTGTCGACCCTGATCTCCTTTGGTGGCGTTCGCCTGGGCCACATTCGGTGTAGAGGGAGCCGGCCCTGCCGAAGGTGGTGCGTCGTCGTGTCAGGGAGGAGGACGAGCACGTCCATCGCTACATGGCTGCTATGGACGCCAGGTTCTCCAATAACTGGCAGGTTCCTTGGGCAGATGACCGGAGATATGATCATGTGATGGTTCCTTATCTTTGGGTGTCCACCGCCCGCGCCCCTGGAACCGCGAGTGGCCTAGATTCTTCTGTAGTATTCAATCTTTATTAGCTACCTAGCCAATGATGTATTCAAGATTATATATTATTCGAGACGATGTATTCGAGATTATATATTATTCGAGACGATGCATATTATGTACTATATGATTCAGTTTTTCCTTATTGATTGCATCCATGCATTGTAATTTGAATACTAAATTGTTTTATATTTATTCTACATTAGTGTTAAATAAAAGCTATGGCGGACAATACCGGCAGAGAGGGAGAAGAGGCCATGTTCGAGATCATACGCAGCCCTACCAGGCCAGATGATCTGAATGAAGCAGATGACGGCTCCCAATATCTGAACAACACCGGGGAGGGTGATGATAAGATATTCGATCAGGGCGACCGAGCTGATGAAGTCATGAACTATTATTATGATTATGACTATGATGACACAAACAATGTTGATTTTGAAATAACAAAGACTACCGGCGAGGTATATTTATATAAGCAGGCATCTAGTGATCATCATATGTTTTTTATGATTTGAATATATATTAACGAATCGATCTTTCTTCTTTCAGCCCTTCAGATCGAGCAAATCTGCTTCTACAGACAGCAGGACAAAGCGAGGCCCAGGCAAAAAGTTGAAGGAGGGTGTAAAGTACAACATCGATTCCATCAAAGCAGGTGGCGAACCCCTCACGCCTAAGAACATTGCGAACAAGTTCGTTCGTCAGTGCGGAGTTCTTGTGAAGGACTAACTCCCGATGTCCATTCAAGAATGGAAAGAGCCAAAAACTAAACGTCCAGATGTTACTTGGGTCAACGACAGAGCAAAAGCCAATCTTTGGGAATCTCTGATGGAACATTTCACCCTACCAGATTATTTCACTGATGCAGATGTGTAGAAAGTCAAGGACGCTGCTCTTAAGAAGATGGCAATTGCATTCAACACCCACCAGAAAAATGTATGGGCCAACTATCTCGCTGCAAACAGGAAGACTCCTGAATTCACGGGAACACTGGAGAAGCAAAGAGAACACTAGCCCGCTTTCGTGGAATTCAAGGAATCAGAAATATCTAAGGAACGGTCGAGAAAAAACAAGGCCAATGCCGCAAACAAGATGCAGTTCCATAGGCTGGGGCCAGGTGGCTACGCGGTGGCAATGCCTAAGTGGGATAAGTCTGAGCAAGATATGGAGGATGCAGGGGTCGCTCCGGTTACTAGGAGCTGCCCCCAGGTGCAGAACTTGGTTCTATGCGCATGGGGGGAGTTGGACCCGAAGACAGGCGAGGTTTCGAAGAAGGCAAGTTTAAAAGGAGCTGAACAAAAGTTACTTGACGCAATAGAAGATGCTCGAAAGGGTGTGTTCACACCCAATAGAGAGAACGACAAGCTTACGCGCGCCCTGGGAAATCCTGAACACCCGGGAAGAACACGAGGCAAGGGCGTTATTCCCTGGTATGAGGGATTTTCAGAATGGAACAACGACTACACGACCCATGCAAGAAAGAAGAGGGAGGAGGAGAAGAAGAGGAAGCTGGAGGAGGAGCAGAGGAAGCAGGACGCAGAACGCCTTCAAGGCCTAGAAGCAAGGCACACGGACTTTGGCACTCAAATTCCAGCAGCAGCAGCAGATCGACTCACTTAGCTAGGAAAGGGGGTCTCAGCAGCGGCAATAGCAAGCGGATGATCGTCCAGCATTGGATAGCACCGTCCCATCCATGCTGAGAAGCAGCATTGGTTTCGCCCCGGGCGACCCACTGCTGGATACATACCCTGTGGATGACATCATAGAGGACACTAACTGTGAGCTACACTTCAAAATGAAGAACATATCCATGAAGGTGGCACACGCCCTTGCTTTGACAAATACCCCCGAAGAAACCTTCCATTGCACCCCGATTCCAACGGGCTATACTCGTGTCTTGGTTGATGAGGTGGTGGACCAATATTCGGGGCTAGAGCTTGACATTCCTGGAGGTGACGACGAGCACACACTGGGAGAGGCCATACATCGTATCATCCTATGGAGAAAGGATTGCATCATCTTTCGAAGGCCACCGACACTGCGTCAGCCGACTCCTCCTCGAAGTCTGCCACCGAGTCATGGGACTCCCGCTCCTCCAAGTCCACGAACGCGTGAGCCGACTCCTCCTCGAAGTCCGCCACCGTGTTAGCAGACTCCCGCTCCTCCAAGTCCACGAACGCTTGAGCCGAATCCTCCTCGAAGTCCGCCACTGTGTCAGCAGACTCCCGCTCCTCCAAGTCCACCAATGCGTGAGCAGACTCCTGCTCCAACTCAGCCACGTCAGCTGTCTCTGCCGCCTCAGCAATCACAGAAGAGACACGCCGCAGCTATGGTGCGTAGCGGTATGAGTTGAGGTAGTACAGGAGGTACATGCAGAGGCAAGCGATATAAATATGGTCCAAGCAGCCTCGCTCCTCTTCCTCAGAGGCCTTACGACATGACCGAGGATCAAAACAAAGCCATAGTGAAGGCCCAAGTGGACGCCCATTTTGGACCGAAACCGGCACCGCCGCCAAGGGAGAGAAAGTGCCTGAGGAAAAGATTGACCACTTCATTCGTATGGCTAGACCACCAGCTCCCAAGCCTGTTGACTTGACTATGAGCGCCAACTCAGGAAGGCACATCGAGCACGACTACAGAGGAGAAGCGAGCTCGAGCTCGAGCCAACAAGCAGCTGCAAAAAATGCGGGAAAACCGTTCCCCAGCTGGGAGAACAGGCGGCGCAATCGACCCCCCGCTTGTTGTGCCAACAACACATGAGAGTACGCGATGCCGTATATTATTGTGGGCAAACCGTTCCCCAGCTGAACAATCTGGTAATAACCGAGGAGCATATAAGGCAGGCTAAAATGCTCGGTATCAGTGTTGGACAACTCCTCGACATCGAGCCCATGTCTCCTCTTAGAGAGGAGGAAATAAAACGGCAATATGTCCGGCGGCCAACCTTTGGTCAAGCCCGAGGAGGTCAAGAACCTCCCAACGAGAATGTATGAATTGCATCAGTGTACATGAACATTACCAAGATTTCCAATCGAGAGTCCCTCATGGTGAATGTCAAGAAGAGGAGCATTACTACCATGAGAAAGCTCTGTGCCGTTGAGTATTCAGAACTGTTTTCAGTTATACAATCAAGACGCACTCGACAAATCTATCGTCAGTTGCTATTGTCTGTAAGTGATTTCTTTCTGTAATTTAAGTCTCAAGCTAGCTGTAGTGATCATTTTGATCAATCATTACCTGTAATTATCCTCACTATATTCTTTTCTGTGGTATTATGCAGGATGAAGAAGTATGAAATGAAAAAATCTGGACGCTATGGCATTGGGTTCATTGACCCAAATACCGTTAATGAGTACACATGGAATATTCCAAGTTGTCAAGAAAGTTTAGAGGAAAGCATGCTAGAGTTCTTCAAGCGCCTCAATAGCAATGAAGATATACTACTTCCTTACAACTTCCTGTGAGTCACACTGTCTTGTACTACAAATTCTATTTTTGCTTACTAGCTAGCTAGATGTTAATAATTAAGTGTATAGGGTTTAGGCTAGTTGATTAGTGTTGTGCACATGCCCGCTTAATTAAGACATGCAAACGTGTGCGCATGCAGTTATCCACTGGATCTTGTTAGTCATTAAAGTTGATAAAGGAACAGTTGAAGTACTGGACTCACTACTTAAGGAAGAAAGTGACTTCGCCATCGTGAAGGGGATAGTCGGCAGGTAATTTCAATCATTATTAACTATATCTCGGCCTATTTAATTAGTTCGTCATTTCCTGATATCAACTATTTAATAACCCCTTTATTCATTTTCTTTGCTGGCGGGCAGGGCTTGGGCAAAGTTCATCAAGGTGACTCCAGGCAAATGGCGACAAAAGCTGTTTGGTATCGACCCAAGGTAAGTAATTAAGTATTACTAGCTAGCTTACCATCTCTTTAATTCTTGTTTCAATACCATTAATTAATTATCATGCTTGATTAATTATTATCTGATTAAATTCCATTCTCGTAAAGGCCCTGAGGCAGGCTCGGGAATCTATGTGCATACTACGTTTGCGAGAACATTCGCATGATGGCATCCGAAAGGAGCAAATCTCAAAGACAGGAATGGGTACGTTTGCCAGAACACTATTCACAATATTTACATAATTATCGATATCTAGTCACACAACTAATACACATGCATATTGATCTCCTTCTTAATAGTTCAAAGAGGTGCGGGAGAAGCACCTACCAACGGAGCGCATACTAGCACTTCAAGAGGAAATAGCGGGATTTTTGCTCGACCAGGTCATAGATCCCAAAGGAGAATACTATTACCCGCTACCGCCCCCATGAACCACTTGTCATCGTCCTCCGAAGGCACCAAGGCAACATGTAGGAGAAATTGTATATATATATACATGTGTACGTGTGAATAATTAATGGTGGTTGTGAGACATTCAATGATATATATATACATATATATATATGATTTGTTCTACGAGAAAATCTATTTATATATATGCATAACGTGTACAATACGTAGTATCGTAAAATACCAGCAAACAAAAAAGAATTATATGGAAAACACAAAATTAATGGAAAAATTAAAAATAAAATCAAAACCACCCCAAACATTTAGTGTCGGTTGGTGTTACCAACAGGTACTAATGTCGTACACGCACCCGGGCCTGGCTCGTGCCACGTGGTGGCACTTTAGCGCCGGTTCGTGATGAACCGGTACTAAAGGGGGGACCTTTAGTCCCCACTCTTTGGTGCCGGTTCTGGAACCGGCACTAAAGTCCCTTACGAACCGACGCTAAAGCCCGGTTCTGCGCTAGTGTTCCCTCAATTTTTGAGAACCAAGGTATCAATCCAGTAGGAGACCACGCGCGAGTCACCTCGTACCTGCACAAACAAATAAGAAGCTCGCAATCAACATGATAAAGTGGTCGTCAATCCCTTCACGACCACTTGCAAGAGTGAGATATGATAGAGATAATAATAATAAGATAAATATTTTTGGTATTTTTATGATATATATTGAAAGTAAAGATTGCAAAATAAACGGTAATGGAAATAACGGTGGATTAATATGATGGAAGATAGACCCGGGGGCCATAGGTTTCACTAGTGGCTTCTCTCAAGATAGCACAAGTATTGCGGTTGGTGAACAAATTACTGTCGAGCAATTGATAGAAAAGCGAATAATTATGAGAATATCTAGGCATGATCATGTATATAGGCATCACGTCCGAGACAAGTAGACCGAAACGATTCTGCATCTACTACTATTACTCCACACATCGACCGCTATCCAGCATGCATCAAGAGTATTAAGTTCATAAGAACAGAGTAACGCCTTAAGCAAGATGAGATGATGTAGATGGATAAACTCATGCAATATGATATAAACCCCATATTTTTATCCTCGATGGCAACAATACAATACGTGTCGTTTCCCTTTCTGTCACTGGGATCGAGCACCGCAAGATTGAACCCAAAGCTAAGCACTTCTCCCATTGCAAGAAAGATCAATCTAGCAGGCCAAACCAAACTGATAATTCGAAGAGACTTGCAAAGATAAACCAATCATACATAAAACAATTCAAAGAAGATTCAAATATTGTTCATAGATAGACTTGATCATAAACCCACAATTCATCGGATCTCGACAAACACACCGCAAAAGAAGATTACATCGAATAGATCTCCAAGAGAATCGAGGAGAACTTTGTATTGAGATCCAAAGAGAGAGAAGAAGCCATCTAGCTACTACTTATGGACCCGAAGGTCTGAGGTAAACTACTCACACATCATCGAAGGGGCCATGGAGTTGATGTAGAGGCCCTCTGTGATCAATGCCCCCTCCGGCGGAGCTCCAGAAAAGGCCCCAAGATGGGATCTCTTGGGTACAGAAGGTTGTGGCGGTGGAAATAGGGTTTCATGGTGCTCCTGGATGTTTGCGGGGTATATGGATATATATAGGAGGAATAAGTAGGTCGGTGGAGCAACGAGGGCCCCACGAGGGTGGAGGGCCAGCCCCCTGCCTCGTGGCCGCCTCGTTGATTGCTTGACGTTCACTCCAAGTCCTCTGGATCACGTTTGTTCCAAAAATCATGTTCCCGAAGGTTTCATTCTGTTTAGACTCCGTTTGATTGTGACAGCCTGGTTTTTGCCCTCCTTTATTTGCCTGATTTTCAGTCGGATTGATTTTGAAATTTGGAGTTTTTGAATCTTTTCATATGGACTTAAGCACTTGGGTACCCCTTGGCTTTCACCCAAGTGTCCCATTTCCCTCTCTAACCATCATTCCCCTCTGGTTCATCTAAAAATAATTATTGGAATATTTTTATTAAATGAAAAATATTCATTTCCCTCTCTTAAACCCTAGCTAGATCAATGTGCTCCAAAGCAACCCCAATTTTTCTTGCCCACAAAAAATTGAGAAAATTCAAAAATATTCTTGGAACCCTAGGGTACCCTCCTGAGAAAAAATATTGCATAACTTTTTGGAATATTTTTGCTACAAAAAATATTTTTTGTTTTGGACAGAAATGGTAGCTTCTACAGCAACTACCATTTTACTTGCTCCATTGGGGCTGATTTTTCTTGTGCATCATCACCTTAGTTGATGATTGCTACCCTCCAAAGCTCAGCTCCCAACTCCCAGCCGTTTGACCTCAGTAACCTCTCAAAGTTACTGATCAGAAACTTACTAGGCTTGTGAAATCTTTTCTACTGCGTCTGAATCCAAACCAAAGCGTGGTAACCTTCAAAACTACCACGAACAACATGCCAGACATGAAGTTTGGGCTTAGGTCGGCCTGAGGTCAGAGTTCACGCAGTGACCGCGTTCGTCCAAGCGTGCTGGCATATGGCCAACGCACTCTACGATGCGCCCAAGCCTCTGTTGATCGCGTGCTCGCTTCCCCGCCTGCCTAAGCGTGCCAAACCTCGCCACCATCTTCGTCCTAGCCCCCTTAACTCTCCCCTGGCACTTGCCGACGCCAGAGCTCGCCGCAGCAGGCACGGGCACGGTCCGGCCAACAAAACAGTGCGGTGCGCACTGTGCTCGTCGTCACCCCAGTGCCCATGTGCTCGTCCCCGTTCGCCCACAGTCCCCTGATACGTCTCCAATGTATCTATAATTTTTGATTGCTCCATGTTATATTATCTACTATTTTGGAAATTATTGGGCTTTATTATCCACTTCTATATTATTTTTGGGACTAACCTATTAACCGGAGGCCCAACCCAGAATTGCTGTTTTTTTTGCCTATTTTAGGGTTTCGAAGAAAAGGAATATCAAACGGAGTCCAAACGAAATGAAACCTTCGGGAACGTGATTTTCTCAACAAACGTGATCTAGGAGACTTGGACCCTATGTCAAGAAACAAATGAGGAGGCCACGAGGTAGGGGGGCGCGCCTACCCCCCAGGCGCCCCTCCACCCTCGTGGGCCCCCTGTTGCTCCACCGATGTACTCCTTCCTCCTATATATACCTACGTACCCCCAAACGATCAGATACGGAGCCAAAAACCTAATTCCACCGCCGCAACTTTCTGTATCCACGAGATCCCATCTTGGGGCCTGTTTCGGAGCTCCGCTGGAGGGGGTATCCATCACGGAGGGCTTCTACATCAACACCATAGCATCTCCGATGAAGTGTGAGTAGTTTACCTCAGACCTTAGGGTCCATAGTTATTAGCTAGATGGCTTATTCTCTCTTTTTGGATCTCAATACAAAGTTCTCCCCCTCTCTTGTGGAGATCTATTCGATGTAATCTTCTTTCTGCGGTGTGTTTGTTGAGACCGATGAATTGTGGGTTTATGATCAAGATTATCTATGAACAATATTTGAATCTTCTCTGAATTCTTTTATGTATGATTGGTTATCTTTGCAAGTCTCATCGAATTATCAGTTTGGTTTGGCCTACTAGATTGATCTTTCTTGCAATAGGAGAAGTGCTTAGCTTTGGGCTCAATCTTACGGTGTCCTTTCCCGGTGACAGTAGGGGCAGCAAGGCACGTATTGTATTGTTGCCATCAAGGATAACAAGATGGTTTTTTTATCATATTGCATGAATTTATCCCTCTACATCATGTCATCTTGCTTAAGGCGTTACTCTGTTTCCATGAACTTAATACTCTAGATGCATGCTGGATAGCGGTCGATGAGTGGAGTAATAGTAGTAGATGCAGGCAGGAGTCGGTCTACTTGTCTCGGACGTGATGCCTATATACATGATCATACCTAGATACTCTCATAACTATGCTCAATTCTGTCAATTGCTCAACAGTAATTCGTTCACCCACCGTAAAATACTTATGCTCTTGAGAGAAGCCACAAGTGAAACCTATGGCCCCCAGGTCTATCTTCATCATATTAATCTTCCTATACTTATTTATTTACTTTACTTTTTTACTTTGATTTTTTTACTTTGCTTTTTTACTTTGCATCTTTATCACAAAATTACCAAAAATATTATCTTATCATATCTATCAGATCTCAGTCTCATGAGTGACCGAGAAGGGATTGACACCCCCTTATCGCATTGGTTGCGAGGAGTTATTTGTTTTGTGCAGGTACGAGGGACTCGCGCGTAGCCTCCTACTGGATTGATACCTTGGTTCTCAAAAACTGAGGGAAATACTTACGCTACTCTGCTGCATCATCCTTTCCTCTTCAAGGAAATCCAACGCAGTGCTCAAGAGGCAGCAAGCAGATTTCTGGCGCCTTTGCCGGGGAGTCTACGCAGAAGTCAACATACCAAGTACCCATCACATGCCCTTATCTCTCGCATTACATTATTTGCCATTTGCCTCTCATTTTCCTCTCCCCCACTTCACCCTTGCCGTTTTATTTGCCCTATCTCTCTCTATCCTCCCTCTCTTTCTCTATTTGCCTCTTTTTGCCGTCATGTTTGAAATTGGGGAAATTATTGTCATTATGGACAATAATAATATCATGAAAAATTCTGATGCTCCTGCTGAACAACCCCCTATCTTACATACAAAGAAATTTCGTACTGGTAGTGGTAATATTATTGGAAAAGGAGTTATCCAAGATTTCTTTACTTGTGCCGGTGCTTTGCCTTCTATGGGTAGTTCTATTCTTCATAGAACCAGTAGCCTTGCGGACGCTATCGCCATGCTTGTACTTGAACTTGAAAGACAATTTGTGCACTTGCATCCTTGCATACAAAGGATTTTCCTAGAATTTTCTAATATTGAGCATTCTTCTGTTAAACGTGCCGCTACTATCTTTTTGGCTCATGAGTTTAGATTCATAATAAAAGAGGCCAAAGAAATATTTGCGCATTATAGGGTGGACGCTGGTCGTCCTCCCATAACTATCCTTTTTGATCAAGAAGAAATAATGTGTTTTCAATCTCTAGATTTTGTTGCTTTCAATGAGAATCTTAGAAAAAAGGTTCCTGCCAATGTTCTAGTTGATAGAATCTCTGAACTTAATAATGATTTGGGTATTCAAAATAATGAGTTAGGATATTCTCTCGAGTTTAGGCTCACAAAGTTCTGTCAAAAGAATGCTTATAATGATGAATTAATTGTGCAATACGAAGGGCCGAAGGAGGAACTTATACCTCCTAAAGTTGATCTTGGGGACTCTTGTCCCATTAAATTTGGCCCTTTTGATTACTTTTGCTTGCCTCAAAGAAAAATTGCTGCCAAGCGTAGAGAATATGAAATGAGCTTTAATGATTTATCCCACTACTATGGCAATACCTAGATCTATCCATGCTTTTTATGCCTAGCTAGGGGCGTTAAACGATAGCGCTTGTTGGGAGGCAACCCAATTTTATTTTTATTCATTGATTTTTGCTCCTGTTTAGTAATAGATAATTTATCTAGCCTCTGGTTTGGTTGTGTTTTTGTGTTTAATTAGTGTTTGTCCCAAGTAGAACCGTTGGGAAGACTTGGGGAAAGTCTTGTTCATCTTGCTGTAAAAAAACAGAAACTTTAGCGCTTACGAGAACTGCTGCCATTTTTATTTGGAAAGAGCTATTTAGTTAATTATTTTTGCAGATGATTAATAGATAAATTCTCACGTACAGCAATTTATTTTAGAATTTAGAGAGAGATATTACAGATCTTGCGCTAGCTACAGATTACTACAGACTGTTCTGTTTTTGACAGATTCTGTTTTTTGTGTGTTGTTTGCTTATTTTGATGAATCTATGGCTAGTAAAATAGTTTATAAACCATAGAGAAGTTGGAATACAGTAGGTTTAACACCAATATAAATAAAGAATGAGTTCATTACAGTACCTTGAAGTGGTCTTTTGTTTTCTTTCGCTAACGGAGCTCACGAGATTTTCTACTTTGAGTTTTGTGTTGTGAAGTTTTCAAGTTTTGGGTAAAGATTTGATGGATTATGGAACAAGGAGTGGCAAGAGCCTAAGCTTGGGGATGCCCATGGCACCCCCAAGATAATCTAAGGACACCTAAAAGCCAAAGCTTGGGGATGCCCCGGAAGGCATCCCCTCTTTCGTCTACTTCTATCGGTAACTTTACTTGGAGCTATATTTTTATTCACCACATGATATGTGTTTTGCTTGGAGCGTCTTGTATGATTTGAGTCTTATTTTTAGTTTACCACAATCATCCTTGCTGTACACACCTTTTGAGAGAGCCATACATGATTTGGAATTTGTTAGAATACTCTATGTGCTTCGCTTATATCTTTTGAGTTATATAGTTTTTGCTCTAGTACTTCACTTATATCTTTTAGAGCACGGTGGTGGATTTGTTTTATAGAAACTATTGATCTCTCATGCTTCACTTATATTATTTTGAGAGTCTTAAATAGCATGGTAATTTTCTTAAATAATCCTAATATGCTTAGGTATTCAAGATAGTAAAAACTTTCTTATGAGTGTTTTGAATACTAAGAGAAGTTTGATGCTTGATGATTGTTTTGAGATATGGAGGTAATAATATCTAAAGTCGTGCTAGTTGAGTAGTTGTGAATTTGAGAAATGCTTGTGTTGAAGTTTGCAAGTCCCGTAGCATGCACGTATGGTAAATTTGTAACAAATTTGAAACATGAGGTGTTCTTTGATTGTCCTCCTTATGAGTGGCGGTCGGGGACGAGCGATGGTCTTTTCCTACCAATCTATCCCCCTAGGAGCATGCGCGTAGTGCTTGGTTTTTGATGACTTGTAGATTTTTGCAATAAGTATGTGAGTTCTTTATGACTAATGTTGAGTCCATGGATTATACGCACTCTCACCCTTCCATCATTGCTAGCCTCTTCGGTACCGTGCATTGCCCTTTCTCACATTGAGAGTTGGTGCAAACTTCGCCGGTGCATCCAAACCCCGTGATATGATACACTCTTTCACACATAAACCTCCTTATATCTTCCTCAAAACAGCCACCATACCTACCTATTATGGCATTTCCATAGCCATTCTGAGATATATTTCCATGCAACTTTCCACCATTCCGTTTATGATGACACATTCATCATTGTCATATTGCTTAGCATGATCATGTAGTTGACATAGTATTTGTGGCAAAGCTATCGTTCATAATTATTGCATACATGTCACTCTTGGTTCATTGCATATCCCGGTACACCGCCGGAGGCATTCATATAGAGTCATACTTTGTTCTAGTATCAAGTTGTAATCATTGAGTTGTAAATAAATAGAAGTGTGATGATCATCATTTTCTAGAGCATTGTCCCAAGTGAGGAATAAATAAATAAATAAATAAATAAAAGAAGAGAAATGGCAAAAAAAAGAGAAGGCCAATAAAAAGAAAAAAATGAGAGAAAAAGAGAGAAGGGACAATGCTAATATCCTTTACCACACTTGTGCTTCAAAGTAGCACCATGATCTTCATGATAGAGAGTCTCTTGTTTTGTCACATTCATATACTAGTGGGAAATTTTCATTATAGAACTTGCCTTGTATATTCCAACAATGGGCCTCCTCAAGTGCCCTAGGTCTTCGTGATCAAGCAAGTTGGATGCACACCCACTTAGTTTCTTTTGTTGAGCTTTCATACATATATAGCTCTAGTGGATCTGTTGCATGGCAATCCCTACTCCTTGCATTAACATCAATCAATGGGCATCTCCATAGCTCATTGATTAGCCTCATTGATGTGAGACTTTCTCCTTTTTGTCTTCTCCACAACCACCCCTCATTATATTCTATTCCACCCATAGTGCTATATCCATGGCTCGCGCTCATGTATTGCGTGAAGGTTTATGAGTTTGAGATTACTAAAGTATGAAACAATTTCTTGGCTTGTCATCGGGGTTGTGCATGATGAGAGCATTCTTGTGTGACGAAAATGGAGCATGACTAAACTATATGATTTTGTAGGGATGAACTTTATTTGGCCATGTTATTTCGAGAGGACATAATTTCTTAGTTAGTATGCTTGAAGTATTATTATTTTTATGTCAATATGAACTTTTATCTTGAATCTTTCGGATCTGAATATTCATACCACAATTAAGAAGAATTACATTGAAATTATGCCAAGTAGCACTCCGCATCAAAAATTATCCTTTTTATCATTTACCTAGTGGAGGACGAGCAGGAATTAAGCTTGGGGATGCCTGATACGTCTCCAACGTATCTATAATTTTTGATTGCTCCATGCTATATTATCTACTGTTTTGGACATTATTGGGCTTTATTATCCACTTTTATATTATTTTTGGGACTAACCTATTAACCGGAGGCCCAGCCCAGAATTGCTATTTTTTTGCCTATTTTAGGGTTTCGAAGAAAAGGAATATCAAACGGAGTCCAAACGGAATGAAACCTTCGGGAACGTGATTTTCTCAACCGAACATGATCCAGGAGACTTGGACCCTACGTCAAGAAACAAAGGAGGAGGCCACGAGGTAGGGGCGCGCCCTCCACCCTCGTGGGCCCCCTGTTGCTCCACCGACGTACTCCTTCCTCCTATATATACCTACGTACCCCCAAACGATCAGATACGGAGCCAAAAAACCCTAATTCCACCGCCGCAACTTTCTGTATCCACGAGATCCCATCTTGGGGCCTGTTCCGGAGCTCCGCCGGAGGGGGCATCAATCACGGAGGGCTTCTACATCAACACCATAGCCCTCTCCGATGAAGTGTGAGTAGTTTACCTCAGACCTTCGGGTCCATAGTTATTAGCTAGATGGCTTCTTCTCTCTTTTTGGATCTCAATACAAGGTTCTCCCCCTCTCTTGTGGAGATCTATTCGATGTAATCTTCTTTTGCGGTGTGTTTGTTGAGACCGATGAATTGTGGGTTTATGATCAAGTTTATCTATGAACAATATTTGAATCTTCTCTGAATTCTTTTATGTATGATTGGTTATCTTTGCAAGTCTCTTCGAATTATCAGTTTGGTTTGGCCTACTAGATTGATCTTTCTTGCAATGGGAGAAGTGCTTAGCTTTGGGTTCAATCTTGCGGTGTCCTTTCCCAGTGACAGTAGGGGCAGCAAGGCACGTATTGTATTGTTGCCATCAAGGATAACAAGATGGTTTTTTATCATATTGCATGAATTATCCCTCTACATCATGTCATCTTGCTTAAGGCGTTACTCTGTTTTCATGAACTTAATACTCTAGATGCATGCTGGATAGCGGTCGATGAGTGGAGTAATAGTAGTAGATGCAGGCAGGAGTCGGTCTACTTGTCTCGACGTGATGCCTATATACATGATCATACCTAGATATTCTCATAACTATGCTCAATTCTGTCAATTGCTCAACAGTAATATTGTTCACCCACCGTAGAATACTTATGCTCTCTGAGAGAAGCCACTAGTGAAACCTATGGCCCCCGGGTCTATCTTCATCATATTAATCTCCCATACTTAGTTATTTATTTGCTTTTTTACTTTGCTTTTATTTTACTTTGCATCTTTATCAAAATACCAAAAATATTATCTATCATATCTATCAGATCTCACTCTCGTAAGTGACGTGAAGGGATTGACAACCCCTAATCGCGTTGGTTGTGAGCTATTGTTTTGTGCAGGTACGAGGGACTCAGCGCGTATGGCCTCCTACTGGATTGATACCTTGGTTCTCAAAAACTGAGGGAAATACTTATGCTACTCTGCTGCATCATCCTTCCTCTCGGAATAACACGCATAGTGCTCAGAGGTAAGCATCGCCACGTGAGCTCCGTCTCCTTCTCCCTCTCTCACTAACGCTGCTCGTCGCCGGGCGCCGTGCCCAGGTGTCCACCGGCGGAGCCCGAACCCCCCTCGACGCTCGGCTATTAATAGAGCCCTTCCCCAGCCTCCTCGAGCACCATCCTCCACTCCCACACACTCCACAACCTCGTAGAGAATCGTAGCCCGGCCGGGCAGGCCGCGTGCCGCCGTCCCCGAGCTCAAGCTCGCCGGCGATCCCCTCGGGTCGTCTCTGTAGCTCCGGCCCCTCCCATGCCTGGGCAACCCTTCCAAGGCCTCCACTACTCTGCGGTGGTGCCGTTCCACCCGGTTGGAGCCCCTGGAGTCGCCTCTGCTCGCCGTCGTCTTCGTCTCCGGCGAACTCTGCTACCTGTCTCCGCTAGAGAGGACGATTCTGATGCCGTCCGACCACCCCTAGCTACTCTACGGGTACGGGCAGGTCCGCCTCCGTCTCCTCTCTCGATCCCTCCCTCTCGTTTTGGACAAGGAGCCCTCGTCGCCGGTGTTTGCTCTGGCTAAGCCGCGCCGCCCCCTGTCTTGTTTCCCCTCTCCCCCTCACCTGACTAGAGGGGCCCGCTCGTCAGCCACTCAGTACGCGCGCGAAGCGGTACGAGTGGTGGTACCCCGAGGCTTTATTCCTTCGACGTCACCCCCTAGTCGGTTTTCAAATTTCATTTATATCCAAAGAGCTTCAAATAGCTATAACTTTTCAACCATAAGTCCAATTGAATTGATTCTTTTTGCATTGTGTTCTTTGTAAAGAAATCTAGCTGCTCACCCAAATGGGATTTTTCCCTGTTGTCTAGATTTTCTGGTGAATTTCAGAAGGGTTCTTGATATTTTCTTTTTGTGTTTATAAATGTTTTCAGAGGAGTGAAGCTTGTCTTGAGGATCACCAGGAGGCTTGTGAACCTCATCTGCACTAAGGCAAGCCACATCAACATTTTCATGGTGCCATTGCAATATTTGTGATTTTCCTACTTGAATGAATGATTTAGTCCATGCATATAGCTCACTATTGTGTTGTTTATATTCTGTTAAATGCTGGTCCAAGTTAATATGCTTGTGTTACAGAAAGTTTAAAACTAACTAAGTTGGTAAAGAGACTAGAATTAATTTTTGCTATGAAAGAAATGATATGGTTATGGATATAAGTAATTAATTGGAGTTATTTTTCTTACATAAGAAAGATCATAAAAATTTGTTAGAAAATATTCTGCTTAATGTGAGGTTTAATCTTGACCAGAGAAGTGTCAAGAGTTGTTGATGATTATGCTTAGTGTGGATATAGTTGACTCAGTCTTTTCCGTTAATATGTGATGCATATGTTATTGTTGCACTTCACGGCATACTATGACACCTCTTATTTTCAATTTAAAGTTGAAGCTGATAATAATACAACTTGAATATATCGTTGACAGGGTCATGGTGCCATTGAATCGAGTTTTTCCCGGTGCAACCACATTTTCCTATATGGAAGGCCTTTATTCGGTCCGTTGTCATGCCTCTAGTCGGTGCTTCCAACGGTGGTAGTTGTGTCTTTGGTAGACACGGGGCCACCCAGGACTAGCCCAGTTGGGAGTGGGTCGGAGTGGCCGAGAGAGTGTCATGGAAATGGAGGGATTTCGTTAGAATGCCGTTGGTACACCCGAATGGGAGTATGAGGCCATGGGTTCCGTGGTGTGGGTACAGTGCGCTACCTCTGCAGAGTGTATTAATCTATCGATAGCCGAGTCCACGGTTACGGACACGCTCGGAAGTAGGTTACACCATGGGTCAACATTTAATAAAACTTTCACACTAAGTTATGAACTCTGCACTGTTGATGATGGCAAGAAGGCCATCGGGTTGGATAAGACCAAATGTCGGTCGTGGTTGTGATCACCGGAAGGATCATTGTTTTAGACCAAGTATGGGTCGTGGTTGTGATCGCCGGAAAGATCACGAGATATTCATAGTTAAGATTTTGAGGTTGGCACGCTATTGATCCAAGAAGTGATCACCGTTGGTAAGGGAGATTTATCTCACAAGAGTATGATCACACCATGTGGGTTATATTGTTGCATTGTTAATAATTGGTTAATTATCATGATATTGTTTGTCATTATGTTTGTGTCTGTTGTGAGCTTGCAAGTACATTCCATGTACTGACCTGGCGTGTCATGCCAGATTTTAGGAAAGCCTTGTTGGGAAGGAGTGATGTCCGAGTCTAGATCATGTCCACATCGGTGTCCCTGTGCTATGGAGTTCCGCTATGACGTTGTTCCGCTGCCGCGTAGTTGTTATGATCGAGGCCTTTATGTTCACTAAATAATGTACATATTGTTCACCCGCGCCGTGTGTGCCGCTTGGCCTCGCTACCTGTTGTAATGTAAACTTTGATCCGCTAGCATCAATAAAGCGGTTGTTTTCTGTACCAAGATGTTGTGTGTTGCCAGAAGACATGGTCTCTGGGCTGGCAATGCATGGTAAACCGGTTGCTCTGAGCCCGGGTGCCACATTGATATTCCTTTTCTACGAAACACTAAAATAGGCAAAAAAACATCAATTTGGGCTGGGCCTCCGGTT
>NC_053023.1:518403866-518500447 GCF_003073215.2 Triticum urartu
CGCGCCGCCGCCCCGCCGCTTCGTGCCACCCGCCTCCCTGTCGGAGCCCCGCCGGAGAGCCGCCACCGCCGCCGAGGTAGCCGCCAGCCGGTTTTTGAGAAAAAGCCGATTTGGTTTTTTTTAAAACCCTAGTTTTCATTTTTTTAAATAAATAGATCGGGTTTTTTTCCGGTTTATTTATTTAGCGAGCTCCCGTTCATCCGTTCGTTTTAACGAACGTGTTTTTTGTTTAGTTTCTGTTAGCGAACGTTCGTTCGTTAACTGTTCATCGTTTTTCTTTTCTTGGATTAAATCCGCGGTTTTTCTAATCACGATCTCTGATCCGATGTTCGTTCTAGTTTAACTTTTCGCCCGTTTATCGGAATCAGGCGATTCAAGCGCCTGGAGTTTCGTCTCAAAACCCTCTTTCCGTTGAACAAACTCAAACAAGTTTTGCCACTGTAAAAATTGCCCTAGATCCAGAATAGTAAATGAAGCTTGTTTCTTTTACCGTTTGTCTTTCGTTGCTTCGTTCGATTTGATTCTTTTTGCCAACCGGAGTTCTTAAGTTGAACTTTCTGGTTAGATCTCTTATTCGAGTTTTACCTGTGCATTAGTTGAGTACTTATTGTATGCTTGTTTGTTTGCGATAGAGTACCCGGAGTGCGCCGCTTGCTACTTCGAATCGCTAGGTATTCCGGATCATCAGCAAGGCAAGTAACACTTTGATCATACCTCCTACTACCCAGTTTTATTGCATTAGTTACAATCCTCACACATTGCATGATTAGGATCTAATTAAATTGTGGGTTTGGGAAGTAGTTGAGGTAGAACCTATTACCTATTTATTATCAAACCTTTGGGAGTTACTCTTACGTTTGCTTATTATGCCATGCTATGCTAGTAGACGTGGATTGGGTGAGTGTATCCATGACAGATGTGAGATTGTTAAATTAATGGTTTATCTAAGGTGGCAACTTAAATACACATCTGGGTGGATTGAGGCACCTGGGTATTCCAGCGATTGCCTGTTTTCTTTTGGACCGCCACCTAGGCTCAAAGGGATCATGAGATTTTTCATGCTAGAAACTTCTGTGTGCAGCCACAAGCTACTATGGGCTCTAGCATAGTTGACTAAGTTGTTCGAACTCTTAAAGTGGTAGACTAGCAGATGTAGGGGATGTAGGTTGGTACAGTCTACCCGTTCGTAAGGTGCTAGCGCTTCTGAAAGACTATGTCTTGGTCATCCGTTTCTCAAACACCATGTAGTGTGAGAAATCAAACGGAGGAGATCGAGTCTTGTGGGGAAAAGTGCGCAAACCTCCGCAGAGTGTATAAACTAATCATGATTAGTCGTGTCCCCGGTTATGGACATCTTGAGTATCTAGTACCTGGATTATCATGTGAATCTCATCATGTTACTCTAAAGTTAATTGTTGGGTTTTTAAATGATGATGCTTAATTGGGATTGAGAGTGATGTCAACCATTCTCAATGTTTAACAACTACCATGATAGTTAAAAAAATTATTCCTTTGCAGTAGGGAAAAATTAGCTTTACGCAAAACTGTAACCATAGAGCTTTCCACCAGCCATATATGCATATAGAATAGCTTATTTCATTCCATTTCTCTCTATGTGTTACATTGCCAACATATACCATGTGCTCACCCGTTTCGGGCTGCAACGTTAGTGTTGCAGACTTTTCCGACGACGATTAAGGTGCCTTTAGGTCGTGGTTCTATACTCAGTGATGCCGTTGGAGTTGATGGACTCACTTATTATCTTCCAAGCCTTCCGTTGTTATCGTTATAAGATGGCCTTAAGCCATATTTATTGTAATAAGTTCTCTTTTGAGACACTCGATGTAATAAGTGTGTGATTGCTACTCTGTTGTAAATCCTTCAAATACTGTATGGTGTCAGCATTACTGATCCAGGGATGACACCGGAGCATAGAGATTGGACCGTTTGAGGTCTGGTCGCTACAAGATGGTATCAGAGCACACACTGATTGTAGGACACGACCACTAATGCTAAAGCCCTAGATCACTACTTACTTTTCTCCTTCTAACCTCTCATATTTTCTACTCTTTTAGGATGGCGGATGCAAGGAACAAGTTCATGCAACCGGATGAAGAAACACCCTTCGGACGTCACTTGAAGGAAGTCACTAGATACCTGAACATAGGAGTACCAAGCTTCACTGGAACCTACAATGCCACATTACCTGAAGAAGAGCGCTGGATGATTCAAGTTCAAGTTCCAGGAAGGACGTTCATGCCAGTCACTGACCCCATAGAGTTTTCTTTTGATGCACCAACTTGGAG
Source organism: Triticum urartu (assembly GCF_003073215.2). NCBI lineage: Eukaryota > Viridiplantae > Streptophyta > Magnoliopsida > Poales > Poaceae > Triticum > Triticum urartu. The sequence continues at coordinate 518,406,173 of NC_053023.1, forward strand.
TCTAGGAAAGAGCATGGCAGCTCACATCGCCATGGGACGTATTGGAGAAGTTTACCGCAATGATCTCAAGGATACTATCTACCAGATTTGTGGGCGCCGAGATGAGCACTGGGAGATGATCAGCACCAGGAAGGATAGATCAATTGCAGCTTTTATCTAGGAGTTAAACCAGCACATTTGACGTCAGGAGAACCAGATGTGCGCAGACATGATAGATTTGAAGAAGGCGAGGACAAGAATCAAGGATTTGGAGGAAGAACTCAAGGCTACACGTGAAGATTATGAAGAGGAAATCGAAGTATTAGTGGAGAAAAATGACGATCTGATCAAGAAGATTGGAATATTCATGGGAGACCTTGCACCGGTAGAAGTAGACGAAGAACCCAAGGAGATTCGCCCGGAAGACTACATCATCATCGATGACACCGACTCGGATCCAGATGATAGCGATGATGACTATGTTGATGAAGCTGGAGCAGATATCATGGAGTCTGCAACCGAAGAGTATTTCTAGTAGACCACCCCATCAGTAGTAGTAGTCCACCATGTAAATATAGTAGTCCGAGCACTTTTGCGATTGTTAGATCGATTGTAAGCCCTTGTTTGATCGAATGAAGTGAATTGTTTGCTTTTGCCTCATGTGCACATGGGTAGTGTTTTCTCTTTAGACCCCTCTCTATTCTTAAATCTCATCTTTTCTAAAACCTCAGATGCCTCCGAGATGTGACCCCGGATTTACCTTCCCACCGGAGCTCACTCAGTTGATCCAGTAGCAGAACACATTGATGCAGTTGCTAGTCCAGAATCAGAATCAGGGGAACAACAACAACAACAAAAACAACAACAACAACAACAACAACAACAACAACCCACCACCACCACCTGTTGATCACTTAGCCCGTTTTCTTAGGCTGAATCCGCCAGTGTTTTCCAGTAGCACTGAGCCGATAGTAGCAAATGATTGGCTCCGCAAGACAGTAAGGGAGTTGACCACAGCAGGTTGCGCGGATGCGGAAAAGGTGAAGTTTGCCGCACATCAGCTTGAAGGACCCGCATGATCATGGTGGGAGAATTTCACAGCCACTTTCCCTGTCGACACTATCATGTGGGACCAGTTTCAGCAGGCTTTTCGTACTACCCATGTTTCAGCAGGAGCTATGGCCATGAAGAAGCGAGAGTTTTGCAACTTGCGCCAAGGAGGACGGATAGTTGGCCAGTATGTGGAGGACTTTAGTAAGCTAGCGCGTTATGCCCCAGATGACATTGCTACGAATGCAGCTAAGCAGGACAAGTTTCTGGAGGACCTGAATGATGAGTTGAGCATGCAGTTGATGGTAGCAACCTTCAACAACTACCAAGAGCTGGTAGATCGTGCTCTCATGATTGAAGGGAAGCAGCAGCAGATTGAGAACCGCAAGAGGAAGTATGGACAAGGGAAGTACAATTCTGGAGCTCAGCAGAAGCCACGTTTTACCCCTAGACCAGGAGGACATTTCCAGCATACCCATGGAGGAGGTAGCTCGCACAATCACAATGGCCCCAAGACTGGTAATGGGAATGGAGGAAGCAACGGCCAGAACCGCACCAACCCATCAACCCCAGCCAAGAAAGACCTGAGCCAAGTCACTTGTTTTAAGGCCCAGAAGACCGGACATTATGCCAATGAATGTCCTGAATCACAGAATGGTAATGGCAATGGAAGCTTTGGGAAGAAGCCGAACCCTTTCAATAGGGGACAGGTGAACCACGTTAACGTGGAGGAGGATGAAGAGCAGCCGGATGCAGTAATCGGTAAGTTTTTGGTTAAGTCATTTACTGCACTCGTTCTTTTTGATACTGGTGCATCGCATTCATACATATCAAGGGGATTTGTGGATAAGTATAAACTACCAACCCAAGCCCTTAGGTCACCCATGTTAGTAACCTCGCCTGGAGCAGAGTATATGGCTAACCTATGGTGTGATCGGTTACCATTAAGGATTGGTAACTACGTATTTCCCTCAAACCTGATAGTGTTGGAATCTCAAGGATTGGATGTGATATTAGGCATGGATTGGTTGTCAAAGTATGAAGGGAATATTGAATGTGCCAGTAAGTCAATTTTGCTTACCACCCCAGAAGGAAGAAGGATCAAGTATGTATCACGGCATGTGCCAAAAACGACTCAAGTAAATTGCCTAACAGGAGTTGTGCAGGAGGAAGTACCAATAGTGAAGGATTTCCCTGATGTATTTCCAGAGGAATTGCCAGGCATGCCACCGGATAGAGATATTGAGTTTCTGATTGAGCTTTTGCCAGGCACAGGGCCAATATCAAAGTGACCATATAGGATGCCCGCAAAGGATTTGGTGGAGATTAAGAAGCAGATTAAGGAGTTACTGGATAAAGGATATATTCGCCCAAGTTCATCACCTTGGGGATCGCCAGTACTTCTAGTGGAGAAGAAGGATGGATCGTTAAGGATGGTTGTTGACTATTGAGGATTGAATGAAGTAACCATCAAGAACAAGTACCCACTACCAATGATCAATGATCTGTTTGATCGATTGCAAGGAGCTAAGGTATTTTCCAAGATCGATCTGCGATCAGGATACCACCAGTTGAAGATTCAAGAACAAGATATACCTAAGACGGCTTTTACCACCAGGTATGGGCTGTACGAGTATACCGTTATGTCATTTGGTCCGACTAACGCACCAGCATATTTCATGAACATGATGAACAAGGTGTTTATGGAGTTTTTGGATAAGTTCGTGGTAGTGTTCATTGATGATATCCTGGTTTACTCAAAGAATCAAGAGGAGCATAAGGAGCATTTGCGTTTGGTGCTTGGTAAACTCAGAGAACATCAATTATATGCCAAGTTTAGCAAATGTGAGTTTTGGTTGAAGGAAGTTGGATTTCTCGGACACGTTATATCCGGAGAAGGTATAGCGGTAGATCCCACTAAAGTTGATATCGTGACCAATTGGGAAGCGCCAACAACAGTTGGAGATATCCGGAGTTTTCTTGGACTCGCAGGATACTACCGGAGATTCATTGAGAATTTCTCAAAGATTGCGAAGCCTATGACGGAGTTGTTGAAAAAGGATACCAAGTTCATATGGACTGAAGAATGCGAGGCCAGTTTCCAGGAATTGAAGAAACGTTTGGTTACATCACCTGTGTTGATTTTGCCAGATCAGACCAAGGATTATGAGGTGTATTGCGACGCTTGGACTTGGAGCAGTGCTTATGCAGGAAGGGAGAGTTGTTTCATATGCCTCAAGACAACTGAAGCCTCATGAGTAAATTATGCCACGCATGATTTGGAGTAGCAGCCGTAGTGCATGCGTTGAAAACATGGAGACATTTTCTCATTGGTAAATCATTGTGAGTGTGCACTGGATCATAAGAGTTGAAGTACATTTTCACCCAGAAGGAGTTGAATCTCAGACAAAGGAGATGGTTGGAGCTTATCAAGGATTATGATATGAAATTGCATTATCACCCCGGAAAGGCTAATGTAGTAGCTGACGCATTAAGCAAGAGCCATGTCAATACATTAATGACGGGAGAAATACCCAAGGAGTTAGCAGAAAATCTTCGTGAACTATGTTTGGAAATAGTTCTGAGAGGCTATGTAGCAGCATTGGAGATTCAGTCAACTTTGATGGATAGAATCAGAGAAGCTCAGAAAGCTGACAAAGAGATTGCCGCTATATAAGGAGAAACTGAGCAAAGGAAAAGCTAAAGGATTTCGTGAGGATGACACGACACCCTATGGTTTGAAGACCGTGTTTATGTGCCCAATGACCCGGAGATCAGGAAGTTGATTTGCAAGAGGCACACGATTCACCATATTCAATTCATACCAAGATGTATTTGGATTTGAAGGATACTTTCTGGTGGACCGGAATGAAGAAGGATATTGCGGAGTATGTAGCAGTTTGTGATGTATGCCAGAGAGTAAAGGCAGAGCATCAAAAGCCAACAGGATTGCTACAGCCATTGCCGATACCCGAATGGAAGTGGGATAAGTTAGGCATGGATTTTATTACGGGTTTACCCAGAACTCGTTCAGGCTATGACTCAATATAGGTTGTAGTCGATCGTTTGACAAAGGTAGCCCATTTCATTCCAGTGAAGACTACCTATACCAGTGCAAAGTTGGCAAAGATATACATGACCAGAATCGTATGTCTGCATGGAGTTCCAAAGAGCATTGTATCAGATAGAGGAACCCAATTTACCTCAAAGTTCTGGAATCAGTTGCATGAAACTTTGGGTACCAGACTAGAGTTCAGCACAACTTTTCATCCACAAACAGATGGACAGACTGAGAGGGTCAATCAGCTTTTGGAGGATATGCTGAGATCTTGCGCGCTAGATTACAGATCTAGTTGGGACGAGAATTTGCCGTATGCAGAGTTCTCTTACAACAACAATTATCAATCCAGTTTCAAGATGGCCCCTTTCAAAGCCTTGTATGGAAGGAGGTACAGGACCCCATTGTCATGGGATGAAGTTGGAGACCTCCAGTTGTTTGGACCGGATTTGATTAAGGAGTCTGAACAGAAAGTGAAATTGATTCGCGATAGGCTCAAGGTAGCCCAGTCCAGGCAGAAGAGCTACGCAGATTCTAAACGCAAGGAGACAGTTTATGAAGTCGGAGACCGGGTTTATCTTCGAGTATCTCCACTTCGAGGAGTTAAGCGCTTTGGAGTTAAGGGAAAGTTAGCGCCATGCTTTGTAGGACCATACAAGGTTTTGGAGCGTATGGGAGAAGTAGCCTACAAGTTGGAATTACCTGAAGGATTATTAGGAGTTCATGACGTGTTCCACGTTTCCCAGTTGAAGAAGTGCCATGCAGAGATGGCTGATATACCGCTGAGAAATACAGTGCCGTTGGAAGAAATTCAGTTGGACAGTGATTTGACCTATGAGGAGAAACTAGTCAAGATTCTTGAGTATGCCAGCCGAGTCACCTGCAGCAAGGTTATCAAGTTTTGCAAAGTTCAGTGGAGCCACCACACGGAGAATGAAGCCACCTGGGAGCGAGACGAAGAATTGCTGAAGGACCACCCTCACATATTTTCTAGCCAACCCGAATCTCAAAGGCGAGATTCATCTTAAGGGGGGTAGGTTTGTAACATCCCAAATTTTCAATTTGGAATGTTATACATTAGATCATCATTGCATATCATATTTTATTGCTTTTGGTGGATCCTAGAAATTCTACGCAACTCAAGGACCCTCGGAGAAAGTTGGGGATTTCGTTATTTTCATATTTGAGTTTTCTCAAATTTTGAAATAGGGATCATTTGATTTTATTTATTTTATTTATTTTATCTTCATTTATTTCTGTTTTCTAAATATGAGAGAGGGAATAAAATGACTTTCCCAAAATAAAGAAATATTGAGGATTTAATAAAAAAATCAAATAAGATTTTATTTTGGTTTTATTTGCTATTTTTTTGAATTTAGGAAAAATTGCACGTTTTCAAAAATTGCATTTAGAGCCAAAAAAATGTTCATCATGTTCTAAATATTTTATTTAGACGGAGAAAATTTGTTTTGGCATTTTTAGATTTTTATTTATTTTTCTAGAATTTTTTTAGGCGTAGCGAAATTGTTTTAAAAAAAACCCCGCGCCCGACTGGGCCAAGGGCCCAGCCAGCCGCCGCCGCCTCCAGCCGGATCGGGACCGGAGTCCCGATCGCCGCCGCCGCCGTGTCCAGGGAGGACACGCCTCCCGAGGGCGACCCCTCCCCCAAGTCGACCTCCCCCGCCCCCTTCATAACCGCCACACCCCCTGCAAACCCCACACCGCCGCCGCGTGCGCCGCCGCCGCTGCCGCACGCCGCCTGCACCGTTGCCGCCGCCTACGCCGCCGCCGCTGCCGCCGCGCCGCTTGCCACCGCCCCGCGCCGCCCGGAGCCGCCGCCCCGCCGCCGAGGTAGCCGCTGGCCGGTTTTTGAGAAAAAGCCGATTCGGTTTTTTTTTGAAAACCCTAGTTTTCGTTTTTTTAAATAAATAGATCTGGTTTTTTTCCGGTTTATTTATTTAGCGAGCACCCGTTCGACCGTTTGTTTTAACGAACGCGTTTTTCGTTTAGTTTCTGTTAGCGAAGGTTCGTTCATTAACTGTTCGTCATTTTTCTTTTTCTCGGATTAAATCCACGATTTTTCTAATCGCGATGTGTGATCCAATATTCGTTCTAGTTTAACTTTTTGCTCGTTTATCGGAATCAGGCAATTCAAGCGCCTGGAGTTTTGTCTCGAAACCCTCTTTCTGTTTAACCAACTCAAACAAGTTTTGCCATTGTAAAAATTGCCCTAGATCCAGAATAGTAAACGAAGCTTGTTTCTTTTGCCGTTTCTCTTTCGTTGCTTCGTTCGATTTGATTCTTTTTGCCAACCGAAGTTCTTAAGTTGAACTTTCTGGTTAGATGTCTTATTCGAGTTTTACCTGTGCATTAGTTGAGTACTTATTGTATTCTTGTTTGTTTGCGATAGAGTACCCGGAGTGCGCCGCTTGCTACTTCGAATCGCTAGGTTTCCCGGATCATCAGCAAGGCAAGTAACACTTTGATCATACCTCCTACTACCCAGTTTTATTGCATTAGTTCCAATCCTCACACATTGCATGATTAGGATCTAATTAAATTGTGGGTTTGGGAAGTAGTTGAGGTAGAACCTATTACCTATTTATTATCAAACCTTTGGGAGTTACTCTTACATTTGCTTATTATGCTATGCTCTGCTAGTAGACGTGGATTGGGTGAGTGTATCCATGACAGATGTGAGATTGTTAAATTAATGGTTTATCTAAGGTGGCAACTTAAATACACATCTGGGTGGATTGAGGCACCTGGGTATTCCAGCGATTGCCTGTTTTCTTTTGGACTGCCACCCAGGCTCAAAGGGATCATGAGATTATTCATGCTACAAACTTCCGTGTGCAGCCATAAGCTACTATGGGCTCTAGCATAGTTGACTAAGTCGCGTGAACTCTTACAGTGGTAGACTAGCAGATGTAGGGGATGTAGGTGGTACGGTCTACCCGTTCGTAAGGTTCTAGCGCTTCTGAAAGACTATGTCTCGGTCATCCGTTTCTCAAACACCGTGTAGTGCGAGAAATCAAACGGAGGAGATCGAGTCTTGTGGGGAAAAGTGCGCAAACCTCTGCAGAGTGTATAAACTAATCATGATTAGCCGTGTCCCCGGTTATGGACATCTTGAGTATCTAGTACCTGGATTATCATGTGAATCTCATCATGTTACTCTAAAGTTAATTGTTGGGTTTTTAAATGATGATGCTTAATTGGGATTGAGAATGCTGTCAACCATTCTCAATGTTTAACAACTACCATGATAGTTAAATAAAATTTATTCCTTTGCAGTAGGGAAAAATTGGCTTTACGCAAAACTGTAACCATAGAGCTTTCTACCAGCCATATATGCATATAGAATAGCTTATTTCATTCCATTACTCTCTATGTGTTACATTGCCAGCATATTCCATGTGCTGACCCGTTTCGGGCTGCAACGTTAATGTTGCAGACTTTTTAGACGATGATTAAGGTGCCTTTAGGTCGTGGTTCTATACTCAGTGATGCCGTTGGAGTTGATGGACTCACTTATCTTCCAAGGCTTCCGATGTTATCGTTATTAGATGGCCTTAAGCCATATTTATTGTAATAAGTTCTCTTTTGAGACACTCGATGTAATAAGTGTGTGATTGCTACTCTGTTATAAATCCTTCAAGTATTGTGTGGTGTCAGCATTACTGATCCAGGGATGACACCGGAGCATAGAGATTGGACCGTTTGAGGTCTGGTCGCTATAGAGGGAGAGAGAGACGTCTTAGGATTAACCACATTCTAACACGTTTTGGTTTGTGTGAACACTAAGTCCGCCGCTGGCGAGGGTGAGAATAAGGATAAGCGGCAACACAAATATGATGCATCGCGAAAATAAAGGAGATAGACCAATTGTGGTCTTGAGTGATGGTTGTTCGGTTAAGAGTGTGTGTTGTGTTTTTTCTCCCATTGCAACGCACGGGCTCTTTTGCTAGTGTTGAATTATGCCATTATATCCTGTTAAGTTATCCATTATATATATGAAACTGTGTCATGCTATCCTATTTAGTTAGGCATCATATGTGAAATTGTGTCATGCTGTCTTGTTTGGTTAGACAACATATATGTGAATTACCACATATGTCTATCATACAATGTCTGTACATTCAATTTCTTTTCTTGTTTATCAGCCATTTGAATTGGAGGGGGTGATGGCAGTATCTAAGGGAGCAAAAACCCGTTCTTCACAAAAGACAGTGCTACCCGTGGGTGCAGATAGAACCATGGTTGTACTAGCCCACAAACTAGCCCTGCCACACATAATCGAGACTCTTCCAAATTGCACACTTACACCGTTGGGCAGAGAACCAGCTACAACCCATCTAACCCCAACCCCATCGGATAGTAACCCACTTCTAATTGACAAAGCACCATGTCCACCACAAACTACCCCCACACGAGCAGTTTGTAAAGCAACTGTAGTGCCCAAAGCACGAAGACCACCCTAGCGAACCAAAACTCCATGTTTAAAGAACAAGAGTAAATGTTTTCAGGTCAGATTCCATAGCTATGGTCCATACTCCTTTGTTGTTGCATCACTGTATTTACTCATACCAACTACTTTCGAATTTGAAGGATCCAACTAAAACTCCAATGGCGCAACAGGTATGTTTTAAACCTATTTCTTTAACTGGATTGTTGTTCTAACTTATTGTTCTATGTTGATTTCAGTTTCAGTTGTATAAATAGTTATATTCTGTCTATGCTGCTGTTTCTTAAAAATGTTGCCAATGTTGCCAATGTTGTGTAGATTCTCACACTTATATTCTGTCTATGCTGCTGTTTCTTAAAAATATATGAGTCGAACTGTGTCTCTATCTTGATTTGGCAACATAAACTAGAATGATATGGACAATATAGTGACCATAGTACATAGATATATGTTTGTTTCATGTCGTTATCATGTCCACCTTACTACTGAACCGGTTTACCAAAATGAGTTTGGTATACTACATTCTAAACCTATGATGTGTCTGCTTGTTTCTCTTGTAGCATGCAAATAGAATATTGGAGAACAGCACCCCACTATGCAATGGTAGAGAAAGTAATGCAGATAAGGTTCAAGATAGTGAGACAACCCCATTGGTCTCCAAGAAAGGTGATAAAAATGATCTTATAGACAGTGAGAAAACCCCACAGTCCTGCGTTGATGTAGTGTTCGAGTTACTGGCCAGTACTGCTGGCACAAGCACTTCGACCTCGCTATCTGAATCACTTCCGCTTCTTCAGTCTCAGCTACAAGTTGAAAGGCATTAGTCATCTGTGCTGAGGCAAGAAGCCAAAGGACTGAGGAAGTCCTTGCAGAATTCAGATGCATACTTACTTGTGCAACAGAAAGTGCTGGAGGATTTAAGCGCTAATCAAGAGAAAGTTAATAAGCTTGCTAAGCATCTTGCCAGCATTATGGGTACCCATGATATTGTTTCTTGAGCTCTTCTGAAGTGGTTTCAGTTTTTGACTTGTTTTACTGCGACGTTTATTTGCACAGGTCGCCAACTTTGACAACGAGTGTATATGATATGCTGCTTTGTTTCCTATAATTGCACTGGTGGCGAACTTTGATGCCCAGTTGATGTAATATGTGTAATAGCCGTGATAGCCTAGCGTAAGTTGCTTCCTTATTTATTTCCTTATTGTCTTGTTTATTTTTTTGCTTGTAGTCAGTGCAGTTCTTTTTCCGCGGTTTGGCCGTGCTACCTCTTAATTAAGCATGCGTTGCTTTTCCCTTGAAGAGTAAAGGGTGATACAGCAAAGTAGCATAAGAATTTCCCTTAGTTTTTGAGAACCAAGGTATCAATCCAGTAGGAGACTACACGCAAATCGCCTAGTACCTGCACAAACAATCAAGAACCTTGCAACCAATGCGATAAAGGGGTTGTCGATCCCTTCACGGCCACTTGCAAAAGTGAGATATGATAAAGATAATAAGATAAATACTTTTTGATATTTTTGTTGTATAGATTGAAAAGTAAAGAATGCAAAATAAATAGTAAACTAGAATTATAGATCAGAAACTTATATGATGTAAAGTAGACCCGCGGGTCATAGGTTTCACTAGTGGCTTCTCTCAATATAGCATATATTACGGTGGGTGAACAAATTACTGCCGAGCAATCAATAGAAAAGCGCATAGTTATGAGAATATCTAGGCATGATCATGAACATAGGCATCACGTCCGTGTCAAGTAGACTGAAATGATTCTGCATCTACTACTATTACTCCACACATCGACTGCTATCCAGCATGCATCTAGAGTATTAAGTTCATAAGAACAGAGTAACACATTAGGCAGGATGACATGATGTAGAGGGATAAACTCAAGAAATATGATATAAACCCCATCTTTTTATCCTCGATGGCAACAATACAATACGTGTCGTTTCCCTTTCTGTCACTGGGACCGAGCACCGCAAGATTGAACCCAAAGCTAAGCACTTCTCCCATTGCAAGAAAGATCAATCTAGTAGGCCAAACTAAACCTATAATTCGAAGAGACTTGCAAAGATATTAAATCATGCATATAAGAATTTAGAGAAGAATCAAATATTCTTCATAGATAATCTTGATCATAAACCCACAATTCATTGGATCTCGGCAAACACACCGCCAAAAGTATTACATCGAATAGATCTCCAAGAACATCGTGGAGAACTTTGTATTGAGAACCAAAGAGAGAGAAGAAGCCATCTAGCTAATAACTATGGACCCGAAGGTCTGTGGTAAACTACTCACACATCATCGGAGAGGCTATGGTGTTGATGTAGAAGCCCTCCGTGACCGAATCCCCCTCCGGCAGATCGCCAGAAAAGGCCCCAAGATGGATCTCATGGGTACAGAAGGTTGCGACGGTGGAAAAGTGGTTTCGTGGCTCCCTGGATGTTTTCAGGGTATAAGAGTATATATAGGAGAAAGAAGTAGGTCGGTGGAGCTACAAGGGGCCCACAAGGGTGGGGGCGCCCCCTCCTGCCTCGTAGCCGCCTCGTTGCGTCTCTGACTTCCAGTCCAAGTCTCCTGGATTGTGTCTGTTCCAGAAATATCCTCGCGAAGGTTTCATTCGGTTTTGATTCCGTTTGATATTCCTTTTCTGCGAAACACTGAAATAGGCAAAAAAGCAGCAATTTGCACTGGGCCTTTGGTTAATAGGTTAGTCCTAAAAATAATATAAAAGAGTATATTAAAGCCCATTAAACATCCAAAACAGATAATATAATAGCATGGAACAATAAAAAATTATAGATACGTTGGAGACGTATCAAGCGTCCCCAAGCTTAATTCCTGCTCGTCCTCGAGTAGGTAAATGATAAAAACAAAAATTTTGATGTGAAATGCTACCTAACATAATTTTCAATGTAATTCTCTTTATTGTGGCATGAATGTTCAGATCCGAAAGATTCAAGACAAAAGTTTAATATTGACATAAAAATAATAATACTTCAAGCATACTAGCCAATCAATTATGTCTTACCAAAATAACACAGCCAAAGAAAGCTTATCCCTACAAAATCATATAGTTTGGCCATGTTCACTTTCGTCACACAAAATGCTCTCATCATGCACAACCCCGATGATAAGCCAAACAATTGTTTCATACTTTAGTAATCTCAAACGTTTTCAACTTTCACGCAATACATGAGCGCGAGCTATGGACATAGCACTATGGGTGGAATAGAATATGATGATGGAGGTTGTGTGGAGAAGACAAAAAAGGAGAAAGTTTCACATCGACGCGGCTAATCAACGGGCTATGGAGATGCCCATCAATTGATGTCAATGCGAGGAGTAGGGATTGCCATGCAACGGATGCACTAGAGCTATAAATGTATGAAAGCTCAACAAAAGAAACTAAGTGAGTGTGCATCCAACTTGCTTGCTCATGAAGACCTAGGGCATTTGAGGAAGCCCATTGTTGGAATATACAAGCCAAGTTCTATAACGAAAAATTACCACTAGTATATGAAAGTGATAAAATAAGTGACTATCTATCATGAAGATCATGGTGCTACTTTGAAGCACAAGTGTCGAAAAAGGATAGTAGCATTGTCCCTTCTCACTTTTCTCTTTTTTGGGCCTTCTCTTTTTTTTGCCTTTTTTGGCCTCTCTTTTTTATTTGTCCTTTCTCCCCTTTTTTATTTTTATTTCCTCACATGGGACAACGCTCTAATAATGATGATCATCACACTTCTATTTATTTACAACTCAAGGATTACAACTCGATACTGGAACAAAATATGACTCTATATGCGTGCCTTCGGCGGTGTACCGGGATGGGCAATGAATCAAGAGTGACATGTATGAACAATTATGCATGGTGGCCTTGCCACAAATACGATGTCAACTACATGATCATGCAAGGAAAGATGACAATGATGAAGCGTGTCATAATAAATGGAACGATGGAAAGTTGCATGGCAATATATCTCGGAATGGCTATGGAAATGCCATAATAGGTAGGTATGGTGGCTGTTTTGAGGAAGATATAAGGAGGCTTATGTGTGATAGAGCATATCATATCACGTGGTTTGGATGCACCGGCGAAGTTTGCACCAACTCTCGAGGTGAGATAGGGCAATGCACGGTACCGAAGAGGCTAGCAATGATGGAAGGGTGAGAGTGCGTATAATCCATGGACTCAACATTAGTCATAAAGAACTCACATACTTATTGCAAAAATCTATAAGTCATCGAAACCAAGCACTACGCACATGCTCCTAGGGGGATAGATTGGTAGGAAAAGACAATTGCTCGTCCCCGACCACCACTCATAAGGAAAGCAATCAAAGAACACCTCATGCTTCAAATTTGTCACACAAAGTTTACCATACATGCATGCTATGGGACTTGCAAACCTCAACACAAGTATTTCTCAATTCCAAAATTACTCAACTAGCACGACTCTAATATTACCATCTTCGTATCTCAAAACAATCATCAAGTATCAAACTTCTCATAGTATTCAATGCACTATATATCACTAGTAGAAAAAGGGTCAAACATGAAGCACATTAGTGCCGGTTTGTATTTGAGCCGGTACTAATGGTACCATTAGTGCCGGTTCGAACGGATTTGCATTAATGCCAGTTCGTGTTGAACCTTTAGTACCGGTTCATGGCACGAACCGGCACTAAAGGGGTGGTGGCAGGCTGGCGTCAGGCCGGGGCCCCACGATCACCTTTAGTACCGGTTCATGGCACGAACCGGTACTAAAGGTCTAACCTTTAGTACCGGTTCGTGCCACGAACCGGTACTAAAGGGGTCTAACCTAGAGTACCGGTTCGTGCCACGAACCGGTACTAAAGGTCCCATTTTCAAACTCTACCCCCCCCCTGTGGATCGCCTTTTCAGTTTTTTAAAAAATAAAAGAAAATAATGGAAATGTCAAAAAAATAAAAGAAAATAAGTTTCTCATGTGATATGTGGTCTAGTTGTTGGGAAAATTTGCAATGTGAATTTTGACTTTATTTGCAAAATCTCTCTCAAATTTGTAAAAATGGGCATAACTTTTGCATACTAACTCGGATGAAAAAGTTTTTTATATGAAAAATCATCTACTCAAAAAGTTACATCCAAATTTAACTGGGGGAACCCCGTTAAACATTTGCAAAATCCTCAAAAACCTAATAGAAAAAAGTTACGGGGCTTTTAAGATCTAGAGTGGAAAAAATTGAAAAATATTCAAACAGTGGGCAAACTATGGTCAAACAATGGTCAAACTAATTATTCTAGAATATTAGTGTTACTAAATAATTATTTTATTTATTTCAATTTTGGTCAAATCTGGTCAAACTGTGGTCAAACTATGGTCAAACGATGGTCAAACTAATTATTCAAGAAATATTAGTGTTACTAAATAATTATTGTTTTTAAAACAATAGTTTCAAACTTAAACAGTGAAATGTGTCACTTCATGCTCAAGCAAAATTCCTGAAGGTTAATAGGATTGACATCTTACTATTGTCAGGAAAACAACAAGTGCAGACTCGGAAACGAAGGAGAATAGAACCTGAAAGTTAAGCGTGCTCGGGCTGGATTAGTGAGAGGGATGGGTGACCGGTCGGGAAGTTAGATGATTTCGAATGAGTGATCCACACTTGAGCAGTTAAGAGAGCTGATTAGAGACTAAATCATCAAATAATTCAGAAAAAATAAAAAAAATAAAAAGTTTCCAAAAAATTCAAAAAAAAAATTCAAAAAAAACCTTTAGTACCGGTTGGTAACACCAACCGGTACTAAAGGTCCCCCGTACCAGGGCGCGAGCTCACGCCACGTGGTGGCACTTTAGCGCCGGTTCGTGCCGAACCGGTACTAAAGGGGGGGGCCTTTAGTGCCGAAACCTTAGTGCCGGTTCCATAACCGGCACTAAAGGCCCTTACAAACCGGTACTAATGGTCCGTTTTCTACTAGTGTATGGATGTTTTTATTATACCCATCTTGGATGCCTATCATATTAGGACTAATTTTATAGCCAAATCAAATTACCATGCTGTTCTAAAAGACTCTCAAAATAATATAAGTGAAGCATGAGAGATTAATAATTTCTATAAAATAAAACCACCACCGTGCTCTAAAAAGATATAACTGAAGCACTAGGGCAAAATTATCTAGCTCAAAAGATATAAGTGAAGCACATAGAGTATTCTAATAAATTCCTATTCATGTGTGTCTCTCCAAAAGGTGTGCATAGCAAGGATGATTGTGGTAACTAAAAAGCAAAGACTCAAATCATACAAGACGCTCCCAGAAAAACACATACCATGTGGTGAATAAAAATATAGCCTCAAGTAAAGTTACCGATATACGAAGACGAAAGAGCGGATGCCTTCCGGAGAATCCCCAAGCTTAGGATTTTGGTTGTCCTTGAATTTTATCTTGGGGTGCCTTGCGCATCCCCAAGCTTAGGCTCTTGCCACTCCTTATTCCAAAATCCATCAAATCTTTACCCAAAACGTGAAAACTTCACAACACAAAACTAAAACAGAAAATCTCATGAGCTCTGTTAGTGTAAGAAAGCAAACCACTACTTGAAGGTACTGTAATGAACTCATTATTTATTTGTATTGGTGTTAAACCTACTGTATTCCAACTTATCTATGGTTCATACCCCCCGATACTAGTCATAGATTCATCAAAATAAGCAAACAACACACGAAAAACAGAATCTGTCAAGAACAGAACAGTCTGTAGTAATCTGTATCAAACATATACTTCTGGAACTCCACAAATTCTAAAATAAATTTTTGGACGTGAAGAATTTGTCTATTAATCATATGCAAAAAGAATCAACCTAAAAGAACTCTCCAGTAAAACAATGGCAGCTAATCTCGTGAGTGCAAAAGTTTCTATTTTTTACAGCAAGATCATAAATACTTCACCCAAGTCTTCCCAAAGGTTCTACTTGGAACAAACACTAATTAAAACATAAAACCACATCTAAAGATAGGCTAGATGAATTATTTATTACTAAAATGAAAAAAATCAAGGAACAAAAATAAAATTGGGTTGCCTCTCAACAAGCGCTATCGATTAACGCCCCTATCTAGGCATAAAAACAAGAATAGATCTAGGTATTACCGTAATGATAAGGCAAATCACGAAAACTCATCTCATACTCTGTATGTTCAGCAGCAAGCTTTCTTTCCGGCAGGCAAAAGTAATCAAAAGGGCTAAATTTAATGGGACAAAAGTCCCCAAGATCAAGCTCAGGAGGTATTGGTTCCTCCTTTGGCCCCTCATATTGCACAACCAATTCATCATTATAAGCATTCTTTTGGCAAAAATTCATGATGCTATGTTCAAGAGGAAATCCTAACGCATTATTCTGAATAGCAAAATTATCATTAGGTTCAGAGATTCTATCAACTAGAACATCAGTAGTAACCTTCTTTCTAAGGTTTTCATTATAAGCAACATGATCTAAAGATCGTAAACGCATTATGTCTTCTTGATTAAAAAGGATAGGTTCTATGGGAGGACGGCCAGCGTCCACCCTATAATGCACAAAAATTTCATTGGCCTCTTTCATTATAAATCTGAACTCATGTGCTAAAAGATAGTAGCTGCTCACTGAACAGAGGAATGCTCAATATTGGAAAATTCTAGAAAAATCCTTTGTATGCAAGGATGCATATGAATAAACTGTCTTTCAAGTTCAACTACGAGCAAAGATATAGCATCCGCAAGACTACTAGTTTTATGAAGAATAGACCCACCCATAGTGGGCAGGGCACCGGCACAAGTAAAGAAATCCTGAATAACTCCTTTTCCAATAATATTACCACTACCAATCCGAAACTTTTTAGTTAGTAGAATAGTAGGTTCTTCATGAGGATCATCAAAAGCATCAAATTTCCCCCCGTTATTACTATCATCCTTATTAATGATAACCTCCCCAGTTTCAGACATGATGGCAACAAATCGCACAAAGAGCGAACACACAAAAGGCAAGCAAAAAGAAGCGAATGAAAAAGGGCGAATAAAACGGCAAGGGTGAAGTGGGGGAGAGGAAAACGAGAGGCAAATGGCAAAGAATGTAATGCGAGGGATAAGAGTTTGTGATGGGTACTTGCTATTTCTTGACTTGAGCGTAGATCTCCCCGGCAACGGCGCCAGAAATCCTTCTTGCTACCTCTTGATCATGAGTTGGTTTTCCCTTGAAGAGGAAAGGGTGATGCAACAAAGTAGCATAAGTATTTCCCTCAATTTTTGAGAACCAAGGTATCAATCCAGTAGGAAACTACACGCAAATCGCCTAGTACCTGAAAAAACGATCAAGAGCCTTGCAAGCAACGCGATAAAGGGGTCGTCAATCGCTTCACAGCCACTTGCAAAAGTGAGAACTGATAAAGATAATAAGATAAATATTTTTGATATTTTTGTTGTATAGATTGAAAAGTAAAGATTGCAAAATAAATAGTAAACTAGAATTATAGATCGGAAAATTATATGATGTAAAGTAGACCCGGGAGCCATAGGTTTCACTAGTGGCTTCTCTCAAGATAGCATATATTACGGTGGGTGAACAAATTATTACCGAGCAATTGATAGAAAAGCGCATAGTTATGAGAATATCTAGGCATGATCGTGAACATAGGAATCAGGTCCGTGTCAAGTAGACCGAAACGATTATGCATCTACTACTATTACTCCACATATCGACCGCTATCCAGCATGCATCTATAGTATTAAGTTCATAAGAACAGAGTAACGCATTAGGCAAGATGACATGATGTAGAGGGATAAACTCAAGCAATATGATATAAACCCCATCTTTTTATCCTTGATGGCAACAATACAATATGTGTCCTTTCCCTTCCTGTCACTAGGATAGAGCACCACAAGATTGAACCGAAAGCTAAGCACTTCTCCCATTGCAAGAAAGATCAATCTAGTAGCCAAACTGAACCGATAATTCGAAGAGACTTGCAAAGAAATTAAATCATGCATATAAGAATTCAGAGAAGAATCAAATATTGTTCATATATAATCTTGATCATAAACCCAATTCATCGGATCTCGACAAACACACCGCAAAAAGTATTACATCGAATAGATCTCCAAGAACATCGAGGAGAACTTTGTATTGAGAACCAAAGAGAGAGAAGCAGCCATCTAGCTAATAACTATGGACCCGAAGGTCTGTGGCAAACTACTCACACATCATCGGAGAGGCTATGGTGTTGATGTAGAAGCCCTCAGTGATCGAATCCCCCTCCGGCAGATCACCAGAAAAGGCCCCAAGATGGGATCTCACGTGTACAGAAGGTTGCGGTGGTGGAAAAGTGGTTTCGTGGCTCCCCTAGATGTTTTCAGGGTATAAGAGTGTATGTATAGGCGAAAGAAGTAGGTCGGTGGAGCTACAAGGGGCCCATGAGGGTGGGGGCGCACCTACCCCCTGGGTGCGCCCTCCTACCTCGTGGCCACCTCGTTGCGTCTCTGACTTCCACTCCAAGTCTCCTGGATTGCATTTGTTCCAAGAAAGATCCTCGTGAAGGTTTCATTCCGTTTGATATTCCTTTTCTGCGAAGCACTGAAATAGGCAAAAAAACAGCAATTTATAGTGGGCCTTCGGTTAACAGGTTAGTCCCAAAATAATATAAAAAAGTATATTAAAGCCCATTAAACATCCAAAACAGATAATATAATAGCATGGAACAATCAAAAATTATAGATACGTTGGAGACGTATCAGGCCGCAATAACATTTTTTCAAACTAGGCCACAATAACCATGGGCTACATATTTACTATAGTTACCATGGGGTTCCTACGGGCCGTAGAAATAATGGGACTTGTAAGGGCCTTAGAAACAATGGGCCTTCTACGGGCTGTAGCATCAATGGGCATTCTACGATTCGTATGATCGATCGGCCAAACATGGGCCAATAACATACCGCATTATGGGCCGTAAACGGGCTAGATTTGGAATCGTCCGTTCATCGGCCGACAACAACGGGCCATCATTAATCGGCCGTATTTAATGACACTATGAAAATAGCCCAATGGATTAACGAGACGCAAACGGGCCGATTTTAACCACGGGCTGAATTTGGCCCACAAGCAGGAAAGGCCAGTAATGGGCTGTAAGTAACCGAATGCAGGAAATAAGCCCGAGCATAAATGGGCCCTAAGAAGGCCGAAAGATAACACGGGTTGGAAATGGCGCAATGGAATAATGAGCCATTAGTGGGTATGAAGCAATACACTGTTCATTGCGGTCCAGATTCACTATGGGTCGTTAATGGGCCAAGAGTTACAAATGGCCTCGTATGGGCCGAAAGACATCATGGGCCATACATGGGCCGGAAGTTACAATGAGCTGGAATCATACTGGATGGCCTAGATGAAGCTATTGGGCTTAATTCCAATAGGCCGTAACGGGCCGTGAGTTAGCGGGCCGTAAATGGGCTATATAGGAACTGGCTTTCCGTGGGCCGGCCCGTTACCTTTTGACCAAGTCAAACGGGATGGCCTTTTCACCGGAATGGACCTCTGTTGGGCTGTGCCACATGTCGACCTATCATAGGCGCCTCCTGTCCAATGAATGAATGACATCTGTCCCAACGATGAGCCAACACGTGTTTCCTCCGGCCAATGACAATTTTACACGTGGAAAATCCTCATTGGTCCGGGCTGTTAACGGGTTATCGGATTCAAAACCGGACCCAATAGCTTAACGACGACCCATTACGGTGGATGCCACGTGTCGGTCACCCTTGACGAAAGCACTTCCATGACGCATGATGTATCATCATGGAAGTGGACACTTCCATGATGATAATTTCGGTAATGTCATGGAACACTTCTACGACAGCACAGGTATGACTATCTTGATTTTGTCATAAAATCGTCATGGACGTACATGCATGACAGAAAACGTGACCTACTGTGACAAACACATATCATCACTGAAGTGTTTTTTTTGTAGTGCGGGTGAGGGAGTCCTGGATTAGGGGGTGTTCGGGTAGCCGGACTCCAGGACTATGAAGATACAAGATTGAAGACTTCGTCCCGTGTCCGGATGGAACTTTCCTTGGCGTGGAAGGCAAGCTTGGCGATGTGGATATTCAAGATCTCCTACCATTGTAACCGACTTTGTGTAACCCTAACCCTCTCCGGTGTCTATATAAACCAGAGGGTTTTAGTCCGTAAGACAACTTCATCATACAACAATCATACCATAGGCTAGCTTTTAGGGTTTAGCCTCCTTGATCTCGTGGTAGAAAAACTCTTGTACTACCCATATCATCAATATTAATCAAGCAGGACGTAGGGTTTTACCTCCATCAAGAGGGCCTGAACCTGGGTAAAACATCGTGTTCCTTGCCTCCTGTTACCATTCGGCCTAGACGCACAGTCCGGGACCCCCTACCTGAGATCCGCCGGTTTTGACACCGACATTGGTGCTTTCATTGAGAGTTCCTCTGTGTCGTCGCTTTCAGGCCCGATGGCTCCTTCGATCATCAACAGCAATGCAGTCTAGGGTGAGACTTTTATTCCCGGACAGATCTTCGTCTTCGGCGGCTTCGCACTGCGGGCCAATTCGCTTGGCCACCTTGAGCAGATCGAAAGCTATGCCCCTGGCCATCAGGTCAGGTTTGGAAGCCTAAACTACATGGCTGACATCCGCGGGGAATTGATCTTTGACGGATTCGAGCCACAGCCAAGCGCGCCACACTGTCTCGATGGGCATGATATAGCTCTGCCGCCGAACAGCGCCTTGGAGGCCGCACACGCATCGGTTCTGACCATTGATTCAGAGCCTACTGCGCCGATCGAGGATCAGCGGTTGGACGCTGCCTCAGGGGCTGCAATCTCAAAGGCGATCGAGCCGAACTCCAGCCCCGCACTCCGCATGGCCCGTGACTCCGAGGAGCCGGATTCCTCTCCGAACTCCGAGCCCCCCGCTCCCCTGCCGATCGAATCCGATTGGGCGCCGATAATGGAGTTCACCGCCGCGGACATCTTTCAGCACTCGCCCTTCGGTGACATCCTGAATTCTCTAAAGTCTCTCACTTTATCAGGAGAGCCCTGGCCGGACTACGGTCAGCAAGGTTGGGATACGGATGATGAAGAAATTCAAAACCCACCCACCACCCACTTGGTAGCCACTGTCGACGACTTAACTGACATGCTTGACTTTGACTCCGAAGACATCGACGGCATGGACGATGACGCAGGAGATGAACAAGAACCAGCACCTGTAGGGCGCTGGAAGGCCACCTCGTCATATGACATATATATAGTGGACACTCCAAAGGACGGAGATGGCGATGGAACAGCGGGGGACGATACCTCTAAGAAACAGCCCAAGCGCCGGCGTCAGCGGCGCCGCTCTAAATCCCGCCAAAGCAAGAACGGTGATTCCGGTACGGGAGATAATACTACTCCGGATAGCGCCGAAGAACACCCCCTCCAGCAAGATTCAGCACAGGAGGACAGAGAAGCCAGCCCTGACGAGAGGGCGGCGGACCAAGAGGTTGGGACGATAATTATACGCCTCCCTCCGAAGATGAGGCAAGCCTCGACGACGACGAGTTCGTCGTGCCAGAGGATCTCGCCGAACAAGAGCGTTTTAAACGCAGGCTTATGGCCACGGCAAGCAGCCTCAAGAAAAAGTAGCAACAGCTTAGAGTTGATCAGGATTTGCTAGCTGACAGATGGACTGAAGTCCTTGCGGTCGAAGAGTATGAACTCGAACGCCCCTCCAAGAGTTACCCAAAGCGCAGGCTGCTACCCCGACTAGAGGACGAAGCACCTACATCAACAGCGCATGACATGGCCGACCGGCCACCTCGTGGCCGCGACAGAGAGGCCTCTTGGCCCTCCGCTCAAGCCATGCCCCGACGCCGCGTCAAGCATACTAAGGCACGGGAAAATGCACCCGACCTGCACGACATACTGGAGGAAAAGGCAAGGCAAACAAGATCGATCTACGGATCGCGCAGGCGCCCCATGACACGTGACGGTGATCGTCACTCCGGATGCAATAAATTCGGCTGGGCCGAACTCAACAGACAAAGCTCCTTCGAGCTGCGTCGTGATATAGCCCAATACAGAGGCGCCACACACCCACTATGCTTTACAGATGAAGTAATGGATCATAAAATCCCTGAGGGCTTCAAACCCGTAAACATCGAATCGTACGATAGCACAACAGATCCTGCGGTATGGATCGAGGATTATCTCCTTCATATCCACATGGCCCGCGGTGATGATCTACACGCCATCAAATACCTCCCACTCAAACTTAAGGGACCAGCCCGGCATTGGCTTAACAGCTTGCTAGCAGACTCAATCTGTTCTTGGGAGGACCTGGAAGCCGCATTCCTTGACAACTTCCAGGGCACTTATGTGCGACCACCGGACGCCGATGACCTAAGCCACATAATTCAGCAACCAGAGGAATCGTCCAGGCAATTCTGGACACGGTTCCTAACAAAGAAAAACCAGATAGTCGACTATTCGGATGCAGAGGCCTTAGCGGCCTTCAAGCATAATATCTGTGACGAGTGGCTTGCCCGGCACCTGGGACAGGAAAAGCCGAAATCTATGGCAGCCCTCACGACACTCATGACCCGCTTTTGCGCGGGAGAAGACAGCTGGCTAGCTCGCAGCAACAATTTAACCAAGAACCCTAGTAATTCGAATACCAAGGACAAAAGCGATAGGTCGCGTCGGAACAAACAAAAGCGCCGCGTTAACAGCGACAGCAACGAGGATACGGCAGTTAATGCCGGATTCCGAGGCTACAAATCCGGTCAACGGAAAAAGCCATTCAAAAGAAATACTCAGGGCCCGTCTAGTTTGGACCAAATACTCGACCGCTTGTGCCAGATACATGGCACCCCCGAAAAGCCAGCCAATCACACCAACAGGGACTGTTGGGTGTTTAAGCAAGCAGGCAAGTTAAGAGCCAAAAACAAAGACAAGGGGCTGCATAGCGACGACGAGGAGGAGCCCAGGCCGCCGAACAACAGTGTACAGAAGGGATTTCCCCCGCAATTGCGGACGGTGAACATGATATACGCAACCCACATCCCCAAGAGGGAGCGGAAGCGTGCATTACGGGACGTATATCCGATAGAGCCAGTCGCCCCAAAGTTCAACCCATGGTCCTCCTGCCTGATCACCTTTGATCGAAGGGACCACCCCACTAGCATCCGCCACGGCGGCTTCGCCGCATTGGTTCTAGACCCAATCATTGACGGATTTCATCTCACAAGAGTCCTCATGGACGGCGGCAGCAGCCTGAACCTGCTTTACCAGGATATAGTGCGAAAAATGGGCATATATCCCTCGAGGATCAAGCCCACCAAAACGACCTTTAAAGGCGTCATACCAGGTGTAGAAGCCAACTGTACAGGCTCAGTCACACTGGAAGTGGTCTTCGGATCTCCGGATAACTTCCGAAGCGAGGAGTTAATCTTCGACATAGTCCCGTTCCGCAGTGGCTATCACGCACTGCTCGGGCGAACCGCATTCGCAAAATTCAACGCGGTACCGCACTATGCACACCTCAAGCTCAAGATGCCAGGCCCTAGAGGAGTAATCACGGTCAATGGGAACACTGAATGCTCCCTCCGAACAGAGGAGCACATGGCAGCACTCGCAGCAGAAGTACACGGCAGCCTCTGTAGGCAGTTCTCCAGTTCGGCCTTCAAAAAGCCGGACACTGTCAAGCACGCCCGGAGTACCCTACAACAAGACCGCCTGGCACGTTCTGAGCTAGCGTAGCAATGCGGCCCCAACCCTAGCCCTCGCGACATAGCGAAACCAGTGCTTCGCGTACATAACTACGCTCTTGAAATACCATGGGCACATGGGAAGGGGCACTATCACAGCACGCCCGAAATACGGCTTAAACCGCACCAGGGGCTGCCGGATTCCTTTTTTTTTCTCTTTTTTTCTCTTACTCTCAGGACTCCATACTTCGGATGACCCGTTTGGCAATTCAACTGCCGCACAAACGATGCAAGATCCAGGAAAGCAGACAAGCCACGCCACATTATGGAACTCCCAGGTGGTCTCTATTGCGAGCAGTATACCTGTTTTTAATACAATTCTGCAGCCTGCCCCTGGCCAGGACATGTTAAATAGTCCAATTTCTTTTGCTTATCGCACTATTTGTATCGTTCCGCTTTCATAGCAGCCTTTCTATAAACAATGCATAGCTTTTTGTCTATTTTTTGCATTATCCTCTTTTTATATATATGTTTATCAATAACATGTTGCATCCGTACACTGTGGTACGGCAAAAATACGCCAGGGGCTTCAGTACCCATCAATATGGCGTGAGAAGTCCGTACACTTTCACAAGTGCGGCACCCCGAACTTATAGCACTATATGCATCGGCTCCGAATCATGATTTGGGTCAATAGTTGGGTTTGCCCGGCTCCTATGTTTTGGTGCCTTACGTTCTGCTATATCGGCTAAGGTAGCACTAGGAGAACTACTAAGATTGTGCCCCAGTTGAGCTGGGCTGAGCACCTCAGTAGAGAAAGCTAAAACTGACTGTCATGATGAGGCGAGAGACCGGTCGCTGTTCGAGAGGTTTTTCGAGTCCTTAAAGACTTATGCCGCTTTGAGCGAGGAACCGGCTTTGTCCGGCCAAGGCGTGGATAGCGCCCCGAACTCGGTCTTCCGAATACTAGGGGCTTCGCCGAAATTTAAAGTTATAGAGTTCTATGGCTAAGTGAGAGTGTTCAAGCATTATAGTCCGATTGCCTTGTTCGTTGTGCTGAGCGCCTCCCTCGATGGACCCAATCATGGGAAAAAGAGCGCTCAGGTTTATCCCGAACACCCCAGCACTAGTGGCATGGGGGCAGAAGCCGACGACTGGCCATCTCTCAATTTTTTGATAAACGGCCGCACAAAAAGTAATATTTTAAATTCAAGCATTGCTTAGCGCATATGAACAAGTTTTCAGCGCACAGGATAACATGAGCGAGTTCATTAAAAAATTACATCCTTGGTGCATTCATCCGCCATAAGGCGGGCACTGGCCAGAACATCCTTGTAATAGTTCTCGGGCTTGCGATGCTCCTTCCCCGGCGGCGGCCCGTCCCTCTCAAGCTTCTCACCGTCCAGCTTACCCCAGTGCACCTTTGCACGGGCAAGGGCCCTATGGGCACCTTCGATGCAGACGGAGCGCTTGATGACCTCGAGCCTTGGACAAGCCTCCACCAGCCGCCGCACCAGTCCGAAGTAGCTCCCAGGCAGGGCCTCTCCAGGCCACAGCCGAACTATGAAGCCCTTTAGGGCCTGTTCGTCCGCCTTGTGGAGCTCGACCAGCTGCTTCAGCTGGTCGCTCAAGGGCACAGGGTGACCGGCCTCAGCGTACTGAGACCAGAACACCTTCTCCGTCGAGCTGCCTTCCTCGGCTCGGTAGAATGTGGCGGCATCGGATACGCTGCGGGGAAGATCTGCGAATGCCCCTGGAGAGCTCCGGATTCGGGTAAGTAACAAGTAGTTTACTTTTATATGTCTGCTTTGCATAGAGAATGCCTTACCCGCCTCTATCTTTTTCACCGCATCCAATTCCTGGAGGGCCTTCTGGGCTTCGGCCTTGGCAGATTTGGCAGTTTTTAGGGCCGCAGCAAGCTCGGACACTCGCGTCTTCGAGTCGAGCTCCAAACTCTCATGTTTTTTCATGAGAGCCTGAAGCTCTTGCTGCACCTCGCCGACCTGCACCTCAAATTTCTCCTGCTCGGTGCGCTCCGTGGCCGCTCTCTTCTTGGCCTCGGACAACGCCTGCTTGAGGGTCGCCACCTCAGTTGTGGCCCCTACAATAAGCAGTATACTCCTGTCATTTTTTGCAATTGCGTCTTCTTATAGGCATTTTTTCTATAAGGTATCTCTTACCTTCTTTCTCCTCGAGCTGCCGTTTGGCAAGGCCGAGCTCTTGCTCGGTCCGCTCGAGGCCCTGATTCAAGGCATCCACCTCCGCAGTTAGTGCGGCGGTGGCCAGCAGCGAAGCCAGCATACGTGTATTGACTCCTTATTAGTTAGACTCATGCGATATTTAATAGATCCTCTATTCGGATTTTCTTTCCGA
This sequence comes from Triticum urartu, assembly GCF_003073215.2. NCBI lineage: Eukaryota > Viridiplantae > Streptophyta > Magnoliopsida > Poales > Poaceae > Triticum > Triticum urartu. The sequence continues at coordinate 518,431,846 of NC_053023.1, forward strand.
ACGCCAAACAGAGCATCAGGGGCTACTGTCTATGCGGTAATATTTTTACATATTTCTACTTACCTCAAAGCCTGTTAGAAGGCTAGCACAAGCTTCAGTAAGTCCGCTTTTGGCGGACCGAACCTTCTGGACCACCGTACTCATGATGGTATGGTGCTCCTCGTCGATGGAGGCGCCCTTAAGCGCCTCCAGCAGATTGTCCGGCGCCTCCGGTTGGACGGAGGATGCCGGCTCAATAGGCTTGCTCCTCTTGGCAGGAGTTTGCCTGCCGCGGTCCGGAGCCGTTGATGATTCCGGCGGGGTGTCTGGCTTAAAGCCGGACTTGGAGCCCTGGGGGGTCTTGTCCCCTTTACTCCTGGAGTCCGGGAGGTCGCCTCGCGGCTCCTCCTGGACCACCTCCTCTTGTCCCGGAGCTTGTCGCGACACCACTTCGGCGTCATCCGCAGCACAGGGGGAGGCAGCGGGCGGAACTGAATTCACGTCCGATGAATCCAGGGAGCCGCTCGATGACTCGTCGAGCCCGTCCTTGGGCGTGCTGCATGATTATATTCGACATTAGGGAAAGCTGTGCAACGAAAGGAATATCATGAGTTACTCTAGTATCCGAACACTTACGATTTCGCCGAACGCTTGGCCCTGTCCGGTCACTCCTCTTCGTCCTCGTCGGTGTCGGGGGCATAGTCCGGCAGAGGGGTTTTCCTCTTCTTGGACCCCTCGACCTCCCCTACTGGGGTGGCCTTCCTCTTCTTTCCTCCCCCCGCTAGAGGGGGAGAGGTTTCTTCTTCCTCCTCCTCGTTTTCACGGGAGGAGTGCGTCTCGGACTCGTCGGACGACGAGTCCAACACCACCATATGCCGGGAACTCTTTCGAGTCCCCGTGGCCTTCTTCTTCTTGGCCTTCTTCTCCGGCACCACATAAGGTGCTGGAACCAGCAGCTTCGCTAGGAGAGCAGGGGCTGGGTCTTCGGGCAAGGGAGCCGGACAGTTAATTAGTCTGGACTTCGCCTGCCAATCTTGTCAAAGGTGAGGGACTTTAGATCCCACATAGAGTCAAACTATGGAGAAAACTTAACATCCTGTAAAAGATGAAAATATTTTACCTCGCCAGCAGGACGCTGCGAGCTGAATCCGCGGTCTTCGGAGGCGGATGTGGGAGCCTGGGCGCCTTTGGTTAGCCCCTTCCAGACATCTTCATACGTCGTGTCAAAGAGCCTGCTCAGAGTTCGGTGCTGCGCCGGGTTGAACTCCCACAAATTGAAGTCCCGTTCTTGACACGGAAGGATCCGGCGGACGAGCATGACCTGGACTATGTTGACAAGCTTGAGCTGCTTGTTCACCAGGGACTGGATGCATTTTTGCAGTTCGGTCACCACTTCTTCGTCGCCCCACGACAAGCCCGTCTCCTTCCAGGATGTGAGCCGCGTTGGGGGTCCGGATCGGAATTCAGGGGCTGCGATTCACTTCGGATCGCGTGGCTCGGTGATGTAAAACCACCCTGACTGCCACCCCTTCAAGGTCTCCACAAAGGAGCCCTCGAGCCATAGGACGTTGGCTATTTTGCCCGCCATGGCACCTCCGCACTCCGCCTGGTTGCCGCGCACCACCTTTGGCTTGACGTTGAAGGTCTTGAGCCAGAGGCCGAAATGGGGGCGGATGCAGAGGAAAGCCTCGCACACGACGATAAACGCCGAGATATTGAGGATGAAGTTCGGGGCCAGATCATGGAAAACTAGGCCATAGTAGAACATGAGCCCGCGGACAAATGGGTGGAGAGGAAAACCCAGTCCGCGGAGGAAGTGGGGAAGAAATACTACCCTCTCATGGGGCCTTGGGGTGGGGAGAAGCTGCCCCTCCTTAGGAAGCCGGTGCGCGATGTCTTTGGACAGGTATCCGGCCTTCCTTAGCCTTTTGACATGGCCCTCCTTGATGGAGGAGACCATCCACTTGCCTCCCGCTCCGGACATTGTTGGAGAAGGTTGAGATAGGAAGTGCGGGCTTGGGCACTGGAGCTCGGGTGCGCAGAAGATGGATAGGCAAAGGAGGAATATTACTCTTTGTGTTTACAAACTTTTGTGAAGAATTTGGAGGAGGAACCCGCCTTGCAATGCCGAAGACAATCTACGTGCCGGACTCGTCGTCATTGAAGCCTGGTTCAGGGGCTACTGAGGGAGTCCTGGATTAGGGGGTGTTCGGGTAGCCAGACTATACCTTCAGCCGGACTCCAGGACTATGAAGATACAAGATTGAAGACTTCGTCCCGTGTCCGGATGGGACTTTCCTTGGCGTGGAAGGCAAACTTGGCGATGCGGATATTCAAGATCTCCTACCATTGTAACCGACTTTGTGTAACCCTAACCCTCTCTGGTGTCTGTATAAACCAGAGGGTTTTAGTCCGTAGGACAACTTCATCATACAACAATCATACCATAGGCTAGCTTTTAGGGTTTAGCCTCCTTGATCTCGTGGTAGATCTACTCTTGTACTACCCATATCATCAATATTAATCAAGTAGGACGTAGGGTTTTACCTCCATTAAGAGGGCCCGAACCTGGGTAAAACATCATGTTCCTTGCCTCCTGTTACCATCCGGCCTAGACGCACAGTCCGGGACCCCCTACCCGAGATCCGCCAGTTTTGACACCGACAGCGGGGCCGCCGACAAGTCATCAGAGAAAATCTTGCTCTCCGACGAGTCAGAGGATGATCCCCTTCCTATGAGGAGGAAGAAACCAGCACCTAGAGGGTACGTTATCATTTCTATGTTTGTGTTGCACCAAGTCCCTTTAGCAGGAGCAATCTCACCCAAGCATCTTTACGCACTACACTGAAGGTGCACCCCAACAGCTCCTCAAGCGGTTTGTCGTCCGCCAGCGGCACGCCAAATCCCGCCACTCCTCCCTGAAAGTGCAACTAATCCCTGGGTGGCTTTGGTAATTCTTAACAACATATAGCTCATTGAACTAATACTCTTTCAAGATGATCATTTAAGAAAGTTCAATGATTGGCATGGCATGGACTAGAGATGTGGACCCTCAAATGCTAAGGACACATATTCGCAAAAGCTCAAGACTCCACATTTTCATTTTAATAATCCAAGATCACATTGAGTCCATAGGAAAAGCCAATACTATTAAAAGGGGATGAGGTGTTGCTTAATGGCTTGCTTGCTCAAAATGCTTAGTGATATGCTCCAAAAGCCCTCAAACACTTTCTGATTTCCACATATGTCCTAAACCTAAAGTCAAACTCGGCCCCACCGATTTGATCAATCCGGCGCCACCGAGTTCATTAGACATAGCCATAACCAGAAACCCTAATCAGTTCGGTCTCACCGATAGGGATCTCGATCATGGGATCGCAAACTCTTTGTTTCCCTTCATAACATTTCGGTCTAACCGAAATGAGCGATAGGTCCCACCGAGTTCGCAATGCAAACTCTCTATTTCCTGTTCGTAAAATTTCGGTCTCACCAAAATGAGCGATCGGTCCCACCGAGTTTGCCTGACCAACTCTCTGTTTGCCTATTACTGAAATCGGTCCCACCGAGTTCATGTGATCAGTCTCACCGAGATCAAGTTATGCCCTAACCCTAGCATATCGGTCCCACCGAGTTGATCATGTCGGTCCCATCGAAAATCCTAACGTTCACATTTTGAACTGAATCGGTCTGACCGAGTTTCACTATTTGGGCCCATCGAGTTTGGTAAATTGTGTGTAACGGTTAGATTTTGTGTGGAAGCTATATATACCCCTCCACCCATCCTCCACTCGTGGAGAGAGCTATCAGGACGTGCCTACACTTCAACTACTCATTTTTTGAGAGAGAACCACCTACTCATGTGTTGAGACCAAGACATTCCAATCCAACCACAATAATCTTGATCTCTAGCCTTCCCCAAGTTGATTTCCACTCAAATGATCTTTTCAACATATCCAAATCTATGTGAGAGAGTTGAGTGTTGGGGAGACTATCATTTGAAGCACAAGAGCAAGGAGTTCATCATCAACACACCATATAGTACCTTTTGGAGAGTGGTGTCTCCTAGATTGGTTAGTTGTCACTTAGGAGCCTCCATCAAGATTGTGGAGTTGAACCAAGGAGTTTGTAAGGGCAAGGAGATCACCTAATTCATGAAGATCTACCCAAGTTAGGCAAGTCCTTCGTTGGCGATGGGCATGGTGGGATAGACAAGGTTGCTTCTTCATGGACCCTTCATGGATGGAGCCCTTCATGGACTCGCGCAACCATTACCCTTCGTGGGTTGAAGTCTCCAACATGGATGTACGATAGCACCACCTATCAGAACCATGCCAAAAATATCCATTTATACATTGTGTTTGCTCCCTCCAAACTCCTCCCCTTTACCTTCATATGCAATGATTTACATTCTGCTTCTATACTCTTAAAATTTCATGTGTAGGTTGATTGCTTGAGTAGTGCTAAGTTGCTAAAATCTGCCAAGACTTAAAATTGGGAAAAGGTTAGATTTTTATTTGGTCAAGTAGTCTAATCACCCCCCCCCTCTAGACATACTTTCGATCCTGCAAGTGGTATCAAAGCTTTGGTCTCCATTTTCCTTGATTTCCATAGCTTTGGTGATCATAACCTTGGTTTCATAAGCTAGGAGAGTATGGCGTTTAGCGAGGGAAATTACCACCGTAGAGGTCCTTACTTTGATGGTACTAATTTTGATAGTTGGAAGCATAAGATGAAAATGCATATTCTTGGACATAACCCCGCCGTTTGGGCTATTGTGTGTATTGGCTTGCAAGGTGAATTCCTCGATGGGAGAGAACCAAATCGTGAAGCTACCACGGAAGAATTGAAGATGTTGCAATACAATGCTCAAGCTTGCGATATCCTATTCAACGGATTGTGCCCTGAAGAATTCAACAAAATCAGTCGTCTTGAGAATGCAAAGGAAATTTGGGATACTTTGATTGATATGCACGAAGGTACAGACTCCGTCAAGGAATCCAAATTGGATGTGCTTCAAAGTCAACTTGACAAGTTCACATTGACGGATGGTGAAGGTGTCACTGAAATGTACTCTAGGCTTGCTCTCGTCACAAATGAGATTGTCGGCTTAGTAAGTGAAGTGATGACCGATAGATTCATCATCAGGAAGATCCTAAGAGCCTTGGATGGAAAATATGATACCGTGTGCAAATTGATCCAAATGATGCCCAATTAAAAAAATCTCAAGCCAACGGAAGTCATTGGTAGAATTGTTGCTCATGAGATGTCACTCAAGGATAAAGAAGAGCTTCACAACAAGTCTAGTGGCGCTTACAAAGCCTCATGTGATGCTCCTACATCATCAAGAGAGAAATAAGCCTTCATTGAGGAAGTGAGCCTAATGGTGAAGAACGTCAATAAGTTCTACAAGAGTAGAAGCAAAGAAAGAAGTTCCAAGTCCAGGTCCTACAATGACAAAAGGTCTTCTAGTCGTGAGCGTAATTGCTACAATTGTGGAAGACCCGAACACTACTCCGATGAGTGTACGGCTCCCTACAAAAGAAGAGAAGACTCACTGTCGGTGGAAACGACACCTATGGAATCACTGGGATCCCTTCTACGGTTCGCGGGCGTGGGGTTGTGCAAAGAGCGGGTCTAGGAGGCAGCACAAAGGTCGTTTACCCAGGTTCAGGCCGCGAGGATGCCTAATACCCTAGTCCTGCTTTGGTGTATATTTGAGTGTTCTTGAGCTATCGAACTAGCTACCGTGTGTGCGTAGTCCAAAAGATCCGAATCCTTCTCCAGTACGCCTCGGGCCTCCTTTTATAGTCAAAAGGGGCCGCCATAGTGGCACACAGGAGGTGGAAAGGTATACAGTGTACAAGCTTATCGCCTGTCATTACGGGACAAGGCGCATTAAATGCGCTTCTTAGGTGTCTCGTTGCCTTATTGGGGACGGCAACGAGGCCCACCCCGTCCGTCATCGCTCCATCTCGCTCCGACACGCGTCCAGGCCAACGAGGCATGCAGCGCCACGTAGGCTAGTAGACTAGTGAGATGGCGTGGTGGTAGGGTCTTCACGAAGATCTGCATGCCACCACATAGGTGTTTGCTGAGTTAGCCTGGAGGCCGCATGTCGCCGTGCAGGTGCCAGCCCAGCCGATTGGGCTGGCAGCTATATGGGAACGGCGGTGGAGTCTTAGCAGACGCGGGCCTGACTGCAGCCCCGCAGGTGTCCTCAACAAGGGTCTAGCCGGGGCCCCGGCAAGGGTCTTGTCGTGGCATCGCGGTCATCCTCAGCAAGGATCTTGCCAGGGGTCTCGTAGATTTCCTCAGCAATGATCTTGCCGAGGATTGTCGTCTTCTGGTCCTCATCTGATCTTGTGTGTTTATGATCTTGACAAAGATCTGCATGCCACCATGGAGGTGCCTCCCGAGCCTTGGTTCCAATGTGGTTGACAGTGTTGGAACCCTTGCGCTCAAGGGTGGCGCGCCCTACTGGCGTTGGGCAAGTTGCCCCGGCAAGGCCCTTGCCGGGGCTACGGAGGCCGCCCCGGCAAGGCTCATGCCGGGGGAGTCCACCTCGCCCTCTTGCTCTTTGTGTCTCTGGTCTTGGCGTTGCTTTGCCCGTCTCGTGCCTTCCTCTGCCCTACTTAGTGTGGCCGCGGGCGTGGCTCTGACTGCCCATGCACAAGTAGAGGGGTACAAAAAGGGCCCCTACTTTTGTACACCAACAGGGGCCCCCGGGCCTAGGTCACACATAAGCGCAACGCTTTGTTGGGCTAGGCTCAGAACGGTGCGCGGGCAGGCGGGGCGAAATTTTACCATATTAACTCCTTCGCCCGCTGCGCTTCCCCACGACCCGCGTTGAATGTGTGACGTGGAGGGTCGTGTGTGACATGGGGTCACGCGTGGGGTGGTTCCTGCCCTCATGTGTCACATCGTGGTAAAGAGGCGGCTTGCACCTTCCCCATAAAAGAGGAAAACGCAGGGGCACGGCTCATTTACTGAGTGGACTCGGGTCGTGGCCTTCGAAGTTCCCGTGCCCTACGATCACGGGGTGTAAAACGGTCGCCTCACTTGTCCCCTTGATTTCTATTTGTTCTCCATGTGCCCCCCATGCCTTGAAGATGGTAGGCGGCGGGTGCGGGCCTTAAATGATGAGGCGGGAAACTGAGCCGCCGCTGATTGGAGCAGCGGGTCGGTCTTGATTCCCTGCGCTCCTGATGGCCGGATTGGTTGAGTGGGGCGGCCGAGCCCTGACCTGCCCCTTTATAAGAAGGGGAGGGGGATGGCACCCATCAATCTTTCATCACCCGCCTCCTTCCACCTTGGCTCCTTTCTTTCTTCTGTTATGGCGAGAGGGCGCGCCGGTGCTTCGACGGTGGTGATGAGGGTCTCCGCTCGACAGCGCACCCCTCCTTCCCAAGAGCTCGTGGCGGCGGAGCCGGCCACGAGAGGAAGGGGGAGGGGCGAGGCCGAGGTCGCCGTGGCGCTCGGGGAAGAGGGGGACGGGGCGGCGCACCGGCCTCGCCTCCCCCGGCGGTCCCTCCCCCAATGGAGTTCTTCATCAGGCTGCACCGGCCAGTGCACCGTCGTCTCCCTGCTCCATTTTCTCAGAATATGGAGCTCGACCCACCACAGACTCTGAGGTTGCATATGAGGGGCTGCAGTAATGGCGGCAGGCGGGTTGATGTCGACTTTCTCGCCCCTCACATCATGTATCTTCGTCGCGGATGGAAGACCTTCGCTTGCGTTCACAGCATGACAGAGGGGCTCATTCTCTATTTTAAATTAATGGAGAATGACCTGCTCTCCGTCAATGTCTTTGGAGACACTACAAGAAATATGTCAACTAGTGACCTTCTATCAGTGACCCTGGAAGAATTGGTCATAGATCTATGACCATTTGAGACCAATTGGTCAAAAGCTGTTCGGGGGGCTCCAAACCCTAAACCATTGCGACCATTTTGGTCAGAAAGGTCGTGATTTCCTTACACAAAATGGCCATAAAGCACACAACACTAGTCCGCTGCCCTATTTCTAGCTGATCATGACCAATATAGATGGTCATAACCTTGTAAATTGTGGTGGATTGGTATGACTTGGCGCCACCTCATTAGTTTTGCCTATGTGTCATGCCATGTGTCAATTTTTACCCTAGGTTGTGAAGCAACCTATATTTCTGTCATTCCCAAAATTCCCAAAAAAAATCTCATAAATTCTTTGGGTCATACCTTCATCAAATATGTAAAAATCCTTCCTTGCCTAGTTCAAAATTAATTCAACAATATTCATTTTCCTATTTTGTTCACAACAACACTTTATGAAGGAAGTGCTATTTATATATTCTTGATTGCCCTCGAAATTTTTGGGCACTCTTTCCTATCCAAATCATTACCGCATGAAAAAAATTCAGCTCCATTTACCTAGCAAATCTTCCTCGGCAAATTTCCACAGTTTTTGTCCACCTAGAAGCATTGTGAAGGAAGTACCTTTTTTATATATTGAAATGACATGAAATTTATACAGTTCCTTCATATGCCCAAATTATCACACTCCTCCAAATTGCAGCTCAGTCAAATCATCTATGTGAGCCCAGGTTCAATTTATATTTTATGGCCAAATTGGCACATTGCAAAGCAAGTGTTATCTAGACCCCTCCTATTACCCTCAAACTTTTTGGGCACTATTCCATACCCGAATCATTGCCACATGATAATATTTAGCTCAGTTTTCCTAGTAAATCATTCTCAGGAAATTTCCAAAGTTTCTACCTCGAGAGAAGCTTTGTGAAGTACTCCCTCCGTTCTGAATTACTTGTCTTGGATTTGTCTAGATACAGATGCATCTAGACTCATTTTAGTGCTAGATACCTCCGTATCTAGACAAATCTAAGACAAGTAATTTGGAACGGAGGGAGTAAGTACTAGCTAAGCTTACCCAAATGATCTAAAAATTTACCAACGCATGACCATACCTATTTAACTTACCTACACCAATTTTGAGCTCATTTCATTCATCCAATCTCTCTCACTAGTTTTCCGAAGTTTCTGTCCATAGAAGAGCATTTTGAAGGAAGCACTACTTTGGCATGTGCAAATGGTATCAATTTTCTACAATGCTTTCCTATGCCCAAATAACCATCCTCCACCAAATTTCAGCTCAATCCATTCATTATTTTGAGTCCAGCTTCAACATTCATATTTTTGTCTAGCGTGGTACTTTGCAAAGCAAGTACCACCTAGGATCGTCCTTTTGAGCTAAAAATTTGTGAAGACATTCTGCTTAGTAGATGGTCATCCTCAGCAAAAACCCATGCCCATTGGCCATGTGCATTTCCCGTACCGCTAATCAAACACTTGGCTACTAATTCATCTTTGAGCATAGGTCAGTCTCCTCGTGAGATTCCTCTGTTGTAATTTTCTTCCTAGTACCTACCTGGGGAGTGCCCAACCCACTATACATGCCTAAGCCTACCAGAACGCATGTCAACGTCAAGGTCATGCGGTGACCACGCGACGGGCATGCGAGTTTACGCGCTTTGGAGTTGGGGCCCTGGGCCACATCCAAACCTCGACGTATCGCCACCAGACCATGTATTTATAATTAAATAGATACTTATGTACTTATAAATTATTTTTGGAAAAAAAATAAAGAGCAAACTACGAGGCAGCTACAGTTCAAATTTGACCCGCTTCCTGCTGAATCGGCGGGAATTTGTCTTTTTCACGAGAGGTGGATCAAAACTTTTGACACCCAACCATTTGGTCAATTGTGCATTAAATATGGCCTAGTATTTTAGAAAAATGATTTGGTCCAATTTTGCAACAATTATTTGGGAGGTCCTTCACAAAAAAAACCTCCTTTTGGGCACTCAAAAAATGGAAAATGGTTTTTTCGTCCAAAGAAAATGAAAACTTCCATAGGCAACATTTTTGCCATTCCAATATGCACCCTTGTGCACAATATGAGATCATTTGTACAAACTAAGCCATGAATGTGGCCATAAGTTTGATCATTTGGCTTGAAAGCCTTGAATCTTCACGCATGATAGCTCATTTCTGATAACACTTTTTTAAAATAATTGTCGTATTACAAGTTTGTTATTTTTTCTGGAAACTTGGTCACATATAATGACACAATGCGAAGGTTTCCCAAATTTTTGATTTCTTTTGAATTTTTTATGCCCATTTCAAAATGTGGTCAAAACGGCGGGTTTGACCGTTCCTAGCTATTGGTTGAATCTTGGAATTTTTTTGGAGTTTCTCTGGTTAAATATATACTTATGTACCTATAAATGATTTTCTGAAAAAAAAATAAAGAGCAAACTACGAGGCAGCTACAGTTCAAATTTGACCCGCTTCCTGCTGAATCAGCGGGAATTTGTCTTTTTCACGAGAGGTGGATCAAAACTTTTGACACCCAACCATTTGGTCAATTGTGCATTAAATATGGCCTAGTATTTTAGAAAAATGATTTGGTCCAATTTTGCAACAATTATTTGGGAGGTCCTTCACAAAAAAACCTCCTTTTGGGCACTCGAAAAATGGAAAATGGTTTTTTCGTCCAAAGAAAATGAAAACTTCCTTAGGCAACATTGTTTGCCATTCCAATATGCACCCTTGTGCACAATACGAGATAATTTGAACAAACTATGCCATGAATGTGGCCATAAGTTTGATCATTTGGCTTGAAAGCCATTGATCTCCACACGTGATGGCTCGTTTCTGAGAACACCTTTTAAAAATAATTGCCGTATTACAAGTTTGTTATTTTTCCTGGGAACTTGGCCACATATAATGACACAATGCGAAGGTTTCCCAATTTTTTGATTTTTTGGGAATTTTTTATGCCCATTTCAAAATGCGGTCAAAATGGCGGGAATGACTGTTCCTAGCTAGTGGTTGAATATTGGAATTTTTTAGTATTTCTCTGATTAAATAGATAATTATGTACCTAGAAATGATTTTTGGAAATAATAAAGAGCAAACTACGAGGTAGCTACAGTTCAAATTTGACCCACTTCCAGCTGAATCGGTGGGAATTTGTCTTTTTCACGAGAGGTGGATCAAAAACTTTTTATACCCAACCATTTGGTTAATTGTCCATTAAATATGGCCTAGTATTTTAGAAAAATGATTTGGTCCAATTTTGCAACAATTATTTGGGAGGTCCTTCACAAAAAACCTCCTTTGGGGCACTCGAAAAATGGAAAATGGTTTTTTCATCCAAAGAAAATGAAAACTTCCTTAGGCAACATTGTTTGCCATTCCAAGATGCATCCTTGTAGATGTATAATCACACAATGCGAAGGTTTTTCATTTTTTTGTGAATTTCCTATGCCGATTTCAAAATATGATCAAATTTGCCCGCATGACCCTTCTTAGTTAGGTGGTTAATAATGCAAAACTATTGGTTTGTATATGATGAAATAGCTACTTTTGTATCTAAAAATGATTTTTTTAGAAAATAAATAGCAAACTATAAGATACCTGTAGTTCAAATTTGACTCGTTTCTTGTCGAATTGGCTGTTTCTCAAAATACCTAGAAAGATCGGAAATGCAATCAAATTGATGATCATCGATGAAAGGTGGTCTAACTTAAGTGAAAATTTTAGTGATGCCATTTTGCAAAATATTTTTGGTAGTTGCCTCACAAACCTCCCTTGTTTTTAACACTAAGTAGAGTAATTTTTAATAGCTCATTTTCGAACCAATCAGGACGCAGCAGACGGATCACCCCACTGTATTCGATCTGAGCCGTCCGCCTCCTACTGATCCAACGTCTCTCCCTTCCTCCCTCGACCCCCTCCTTCCCGAGAAACCATAGGTCAAGCGCTGCCGTCTCCCTCTCCCCGATCCAAACCCCTCCCGTGCCGCCCCTCTCCCTGATCTAGATCCGTCCTCCTCCGATGCCCTCCCCTCCGCTCCATCCTCCCCTTGGACAAGATCCGGCGCGCACGTCCCACACATCGACCGCGCCCTCCCACCCACACATCGCCGCCGCCACCCACCGTCCCTTCTGACCTCGCCGCCGCCACCCATCGCCCCCTCCCTCTCCTCCTCCCATCAAAAGAGAAGAGGGATCTCGTGCCCATCCATGGCCACCCCCGCGCCGACAGGGACGGGGTACTCGCAGGCGAGCTTCTACAGCTCGCTAGGGTCTTCGTGTTGTTCGTACCGGGGGTCTGGTCGCTCATCAAGCCCCCTGCTCCGCCGCGTCCTCGCCTACCCGGCCCTCCGCACTGCCGTGATCTCTGGCCCGGCCGCGCCACCCGACGTGCCCGCGGCCGCGGGCCCCCAGCCACCGTCGCCGTTGTTGTCCAAGTAGGCCCTTTCGCTCCTTCCTCGCCCAGATCCACCCGCTCCTCCTCACCTTCTCCTCCTATCCGCCCCTTTGATGCAGGTCATCATGTCGTGGAGATGGCAATGATGGTAGGAGGGCGCCGACCTTGCCCTGCTCGAGATGGATGAGGGCTGCACCTAGCTTCGGCCCTGCTCTACTCGAGGAGGAGGGGCAGGAGGAGAGGTTTCGTTCCATTGAGGTAGGTGCCGTCCGTTCCCTGTTCCCCCATCCCTCGCCCGGTTCTTGTTCTTTTGTACTCGTCGATGTGATGAGTCCCGTTCGATGACTGCTCTTGATTTGTGCAATAGGAGGCTTTGTGCGGTTCTGTTGGCAGGTTTTCCTAATTCTAGAACTGGATTGGAACTGGGATGCAGTAAAATACTTTGCATCCAAATGCACAAGATTCAACTAGATTTAACTTACTTTTCCAGTTAATTAAATTGACATCTTGGATTAGTTAGAAAATCATGAATTATTTGCAGAAATCCATAGAAGTATTGTACTCCAGTGTGCATTACTTACATAAACTTGCTTGCAAGCTTATTTTCTGACTTGTATATTCTGAAATTGAAAAATCTTAGTTAACTTCTGTTAAGTTTCAGTAATATTTAGTGGAGTATTTACTGTAAATTTTGCACATCACAGTAATTTCACTTGCTGTTAACTGCTGTAGCATTAGGAGTAGTTTTACTACAGTACTGCTTGAACAGGGTGAATGGAGGGTGAGGAAGTTTTGCTACAGAGTAGGATTGCACAGGTAGTAGTTAGGAGTAGTAGATGTTGATGATCATAGTCAGGAGTAGTTTTGCCTTTGGTGATCATCCAAAAATGTGATGTACTATTGTACTTTGAGTGAAAATGGAATGGTGCGATCCTGCACAAAATACTTTGAGTGAATGTTGAGTACTGTATGCACTTGTGTAGTAGATGTTGAGTAATGTATGCACTTGTGTAGGAGAACCCCAACTGATTTGTTCTCAATCTAATTGCTTGCTGGTTACTCAGTTTTTATATCTGGACAGTGTTGTAATACACTATTGTGTCCCTATGATGTGAAAGTTATGGTCTGAATAGCTTTATATTAGGATCTGCTTGAGTCTCTATGATGTTCTCTCTTAGTATCATGTCATGAGCTGTGAGTCGTGCATATATAACTGAGATGCATAAGACCAGCAAGTTTTTTTGCCAATTAGCTTTCCGTGTGCATGCTCTTAATCCCCATAGCACTAAGAGAGGACCTTACTGATTCCCATATTACTAATTTCTGTATCAAACATCTATGTGCTAGCTCTGTCAAATATAATCAACTGAAATAATCTTGCTTGGTTAATGAAGTATTGACTTGCATTTTGTTGGTTGTGATTCCAAGCATGTTGTAGTTCTAGACATTAGTAGTACTTGTTACTGCAAGCATGTTATTTCCTGTCACACTGAATTTCCACCTGAATATATGTTAGCATGAGCGTGGTATGTTGTGTTGAACTAGAGAAACCATAGCTGGTGCAGCCCATTCAGAAGTGAGTTACACATTTTTTCTGCTGAGATACACAAATGTGGAAAGATGGGTTTTTGCTTGCTTAAGTTTTTGCTATGGTCTGCATGTACTCTATGTCTGTATGTTGAGTTTTACTTTGCCCGACCTCATATACAGAGATTTCACTCCTCTAGTTTTGCTTCCATGTTTTTTATTGTTGGAGTTGTTCCCTAGTTAATAGTTTTGTCCCGGAATCAGGCATTGTTGGTGCTGCTTGAGGATGTGAAGATATATCTGTTGTGTTTTTGTTTCTTTTTCTTTTCATCCTCAATGTGACCTGTTAATGAAGTATTGGTTGGTTGTGATTCCAAGCATAGATCTCTTGACGTTTCTACTTGTTAGTGCATTTCGATCCGAACATGTTGGCATGAGCGTCTCAATTAATTTATAGTAGTATATATATATATGCACGTTTCATCTTAGTCTCTTGGCAAGTATTTATGAGTGTCTCAATTAATTTAGTATGTTTTGCTATTTGTACTTGGATAGAAAAGCTAAAATCTGTATAGTGCTCTGTGTGTAATACCAAGTTGTTCTTGTTATTTACAAACTGCTGTTCTTATACACTGATCCACAACACCTTACATTACACATTTGAAATTAATTATAATACATCTAAACATAGTGCTTCAACACAGATTTATCCTATGATTATACCTGAGACATTAGTTTGTTTTTATGCTTTTGTTTCCCACAGTGCTTCAAGCTTGTTATTAACTCGATTTGTTGTTATTCTGTTTAACAGGAGCAGCAGCAGCTCATATGACTCTATTGTTGTTCTTGACCTGCTATTGTTGCTGTTGTAGGAGGAGCACGCCTAGGAGAAGAGAGGGCTCATTCCACTTGTTTGGAAGAGAAGACGATGAAGCATGGTGGTTATCTGGATAATCTGCCTTGTGTTTTGGTTGTACTTTGTACCTAGTTATATTGTATTCTGTAGTAGTCAGCACATTCTAGAGTAGAATCCAGTGAAGTTGTAAAACTGTAAGAAATGTGAGAAATATACTTTGTACCTAGTTCTGTTTCATTTGAAATATTTGTCATTTGTGTACTGTGAGAAATGTGAGAAATGGTAAGCTGATGAGTTCTTTGATAAAAAGCGATGTGGCTCCACTGCCAGGAAAAATCTGACAATTGGGACCCATCTAAAAACTGGACCACAAAAAACCCTCGAAAATAAAAATGAAATGGACCGCAAAAGGCCATGCCTAGAAAATAAAAAGGCCAAATTGTTCGGCCAGCCCCATGTAGCTAGAGAAAATTAAGAGAGAAAATATATAGTAAAAAGGCCGAATTGTTGGGCTAGGCCCATGTAGAAAACCGAAATGGACCAGGCTGAATCTTGTGCCACATTAGCTTGCCACACTGGATGCCTACGTGGCGTACGGAGGTTGCTAGTGACCAAAACGCCACAGTGGACATATTTTGGTCATAAACGTCTACGACCATTCCAGAAGAAAGGTCACTATAGTCAGTTTACGACCGCCAGCTTTTGACCTTCTGTTTTTGGTCACAAAAAGGTCGCAAATGAAAAACCATGACCTTTCAGTGACCAATAGTGGTGGTCACAAGTTGACATATTTCTTGTAGTGAGACTTTGGAACTCGTCTAAAGTGCTGCCTGGAGAGCTCCTCCGATGACGAAGACTCCTCCTCAAGCGGGAGTGCCGAGGAGGACAGCGACAACGACAACGAGGGCGTCGAGCAGGGGGATGCCGACTCCGCCTCGAACTGACCTCCTCGCCCCTCCCTTGGCCACGCACCCTGCCGAGGGCCTTCCTCGTCAAGCTCTCCATCGGCGCGTTCCCTGTCGCTCCCTTTTTGCCTTCACCTGCCGCACCTAGGAGGAAAAGGGAAAGAACGGGGATCACATGGCACTTATCTTTTTTAGTTTGTAAGCCTATGGGCCTTAGTAGAATGTAGACCTTGTAATCCCCTCGCTCGTGTACTCATTCAGTATGAATTGTACTTGTTAACAACGTATGAATGAAAAGAAGGGTGTTTGCCGAGTTTCTTTTGTGCGTGGGCGGGGGCCACACCGAGGAACGCGTCCTTGTTATCTTAAGATAAACATTGTAACTCGGCAACAGTCCTTGCCGTCCTCCTGCTCTATTGCTCGATTACACTCACGGCCATGGCGGAGGTAGGGGTAAAGCAGGATTGGGCCCTTCGCCTGCTCTCTTCCCACTGCGCTATGACCAAGTCCCGGCACAAAGTAAGATTTTTTGGACATGGGAAAGAGGGAGCATGATGGTATAAGAGTGAGTGAAGTCTTGTATGTTCAAGTTTCATACGGGAGTAGGGAGTGGGGAATGAAAAACTTATCTGATTTTGTATCCCCCCGGCAGTCTTGGCTTGCCGCGGTCGGACCTTTGGATCAGCAGCCCCCGGCAACCTTGGCTTGCTGGGGTCGGGCAGCCGGCCTGTTGTCTTTCCTCAAAATAGCTCAGCAGAAATGTCCATGCACCCTGCGAACCTAAAAAGGACGGGAAGGAACAGATGGATGCACACTCGACCTCTATGCTAGGGGTTAGTCACCGCTAAGCACTATCAACCCTAACCGAGCCAGAGACTCAACCTAGCATGCATGCTAAAACTTAGGGCGCGAGCGCTTCATTTATTTATGCTCAGGGTCTGCGCCTGGCTTTGTACAAAGGATTACATGCCTCGCCAGCAAGGCTTGTACAAAAGGTGGTCTGCCGGGGAGCCCGACAACCGCGCCTTATGGGTAAAACTTGCGAAGATGTTTGATGTTCCAGGAGTTGCTCACTGGAATAGCATCATTGGTCTCCAGGCGGACTGCACCGGGCCTGGTGACTCGTATTACCCGATAAGGGCCTTTCCACTTTGGCGTCAACTGGTTGGAATTCTTGGACGATTGAACGCACCAAAGAACAAGTTCGCCTTCCTCAAAGCTTCGGGAATGAACCTTGCGGCTATGATAGCGTGCAAGGCTTGCTGGTAGCGCGCTGCTCTCACAGCTGCCCGAAGACGATCTTCCTCAAGGAGTGTTGTGTCATCTTGCCGCAATTGCTCTTTCTCAAGATCATCATAAGCGAGCAATCGAGGTGACCCGTATGTGAGTTCTGTGGGGAGAACTGCTTCTGCCCCGTAAATGAGGGAGAAAGGTGCCTGGCCGGTGGCTTGATTTGGTGTCGTTCTGATTGACCAAAGAACCACTGGCAATTCATCAATCCAGCGTTGTCTGCACCTGTGTAGCCTATCAAAAGTCCTTGAATGGAGGCCTCGCAATACTTCAGCACTTGCCCTCTCAGCCTGGCCTTTGCTTCGTGGATGTGCAACAGGAGCAAAACAGACCTTGCTGCCGAGGTCCTAGATGTACTGCATGAAGACGTGGCTCGTGAACTGCGTGCCCTTGTCAGTGATGACTCTATTTGGCACACCAAAACGGCATACTAGCCCCTTGAAAAACTTGACGGCTGATTGTGCTGTCACCTTTCTCACTGCCTCCACCTCCGGCCACTTTGTGAACTTGTCGATTGCAACGTACAAGTACTCAAAGCCCTCGACAGCACGGGGGAAGGGGCCTACTATGTCGAGCCCCTAGACCAAGAATGGCCAGGAAAGAGGGATTGTTTGGAGAGCTTGATCTGGTTGATGAAGCTTCTTTAAATGGAACTGGCACGCTTCTCACTTGGTTACTAGTGTTGTTGCATCCTGGAGGGTTGTGGGCCAGAAGAAACCTTGCCGGAATGCCTTGCCGGCAAGGGCCCTCGACCCTATGTGGGAGCCACATGTGCCTCCATGTATCTCTGACAACAGCTCCAGTCCTTCCTCCCGAGGAATGCACCTCAATTTCACACCGTTTGGGCTTTTTCTGTACAGAACATCATCGACGAACTGATACATAGAGGACCGATGAGCTACTTTCTCCGCTTCTTCCTGCTCCTCAGGGAGTTCCCCTATTTGGAGGAATCGGATGGTATGTTGTGCCCATGCCGGAGCCTGGGGCTCGACGGCAAGGACCAAAGGCTTTTCCTCTGCCATGGGAGCGGTTGTCTCTACGGCCAGGGCTTGACGCCCTGTCGGAGTCTGTTGCCCCATGGCAGGCTCAGTGTCCACGGCAACACCCTTGCCGGCGGCTCCTGGGAGCTTGGTGGGAAAGAATTTGCCGGGACCTGATTTCCTCCGCTTGTTCTTCTCTGTCGATGGTTCAATGGATGGTTGAGTTAACTGAAGCACAAAAGTACCTGGTTCCATAGGTAGTTAGAGGGAAGCATGTTTCGACAGGTAGTCGGCGATGCCGTTCTCCACTCGGGAACATGCTCCGCTTGTATACCTTCAAAACGCTCCTCGAGCTTCCTCACCTCATCTACGTAGGCCTCCATCAACGGGCTTTGATAGTCTTTGTTAACTTGCTTGACAACAAGCTGTGAATCACCCCTGACGATGAGTTTCTTGATTCCGTGGTCTGCCGCGATCCTGAGACCGGCAAGCAACCCCTCGTATTCAGTAGTGTTGTTCGTTGACATCTCCCTGGGAAAGTGCATCTAGACTACATACTTGAGGTGCTCTCCGGTGGGTGCAACGAGCAGCACACCAGCACCGGCACCTTGCAGCGAGAAAGCCCCGTCAAAGTACATAATCCAGTTGCGACTTGTTTCCTTGCCGGGAAGAGTGGTCTCCTGGATCTCTTTGTCGGGCGTTGAGGTCCATTCTGCAATGAACTCTGCCAAGATTCTACTCTGGATTATCGAAGTACTTTCAAACTTCAAACCAAAGCTCGGCAGTTCCAAGGCCCATTCCACAATCCTCCCGGTTGCATCTGGGTTATGCAATATCCGTTGCAACGGGAGGCAGGTGACGATATTGATTGCGTGTGCCTGGAAGTAATGACGCAGCTTCCTTGAGGCCATAAGGAGGCCGAAGATCAATTTCTGCACGCCGGAGTACCTTGATCTAGCCCCCTGCAAGAGGGAGCTAACAAAGTAAACCGAGTGCTACGTCATCTTATTCTTCTGTACCACTTCATTTGGTTGCACAGGCCCTGTCCCGCCGGGATCAGACTCTGCCGGGGGCCTTGCCTTTCCGGCACCAGGCCCTGCCGTGGGGAGATCTGGCTAGTCATCCGCCATTCCTGCCGTTGCCACTGCCTCTTCGTCGACCTCCCTCTGCGCCACTAGCGCGGCGCTGGCCACTTGGTCCGTTGCCGCTAGATACAGCAGGAACGACTCGTGTGGCCTAGGCGCAACTAGTATCGGTGTAGAGGAGAGGTATTTCTTCAAATCCTGCAGTGCTGTTTCGGCCTCTGGGGTCCATTCCATTGGGCCCGCCTTGTTCAAGATTTTGAAAAAGGGAAGGGCACACTCGGCAGACTTGGAGATGAACCTTCTCATGGCGGCAACACATCCAGTGAGCCGGCGCACATCCTTGATCCGCCTAGGCGACTCAATTTGCTCAATGGCCTTGATCTTTTCTGGATTCGCCTCGATCCCGCGTTGTGACACAAAGAACCCGAGAAGTTTCCCGGACGAAACACCGAAGACACACTTCTCAGGGTTCAGCTTGAGGTTGATCTTGCGCAAATTTGCAAATGTCTCTTCTAAATATTGTACGAGTGTCCCCTTGTCCTTGGTTTTGACCACTATGTCATCCATATAAGCTTCCATATTTCTATGTAGCTGGGGCTCAAAACCAATTTGGACTGCTCTTGTAAACGTTGAGCCAGCACTCTTCAACCCGAAAGGCATTCGGGTTAAAAAACAATATGTACCACATGGGGTGATGAATGTTGTCTTCTCTTCATCTTCCCTCGTCATGAAGATCTGGTGGTATCCTGAGTAGGCGTCAAGGAATGATAACAAGTCGCACCCGGCCATGGAGTCAACAATTTGGTTAGTGCGTGGCAATGGGAAAGGGTCCTTTGGACAAGCCTCATTGATATCTGTGTAATCAATACACAGCTTCCACTTCCCATTTGCCTTGCGCACCACCACCGGATTGGCCAACCACATCGGATGAAGCACTCCCCTCACCAAGCCTCCCGCTTCTAACTTCCTGATCTCCTCCGTGATGAACTCCTGCTGTTCCAAAGCTTGCTTCCTGACCTTCTGCTTGACGGGTCATGCATGAGGACAGACAGCAAGATGGTGCTCAATCACCTCCCTGGGAACGCCGGGGATGTCGGATGCTTGCCATGCAAACACATCGACATTCGCCCGCAGGAAGGTGACGAGCACGCCTTCCTATTTTCTGTCAAGGGAGGAGCTTATGGTGAAAGCCCCTCCCGTGCCATCCTCCTTGACGGACACCTTCTTGGTCTCTGGCGGTGCAGCTCTCACTTTCTTGCTCTTGCCGGTGGAGCTCTCTGGCACGTCCTCGACGGGAGCACAATACTCCGGAGAGGTGCGCTTGCCAGAGTGGGTGCGAGAGGTCTTGTCGGTCTTCTTACCTCCCGGGGCTTCGGCGGCAAGAACAAGTGCCTTGGTGGCGGTCGCTGCAAGTGCCTCTCGGTAGAGTTGGTTAGCGCAGATCAGCGCATTCTTCTTGTCAGAGGGGACGGTGATGATGGTCATTGGCCTAGGCATCTTCAGCGTGTTGTAGGCGTAATGTGACGCCGCCATGAACTTGGCTAGTGCCGGGCGGCCGAGGATCCCGTTGTAGGGAAAGGGGATCTCGGCTACATCGAAAACAATCCTCTCTGTCCTATAGTTCAACTCGCCTCCAAATGTCACGGGTAGTGTGACCTTACCCTTCGGCTGACTCCTTCCCGGGTTGACCCCTTGAAATGTGCCCATCTCTTCGAGGTCTCCATCAGGAATCTGCAGCCCTTTGATCACAATAGGCAAGATCAAGTTCAGACCGGCCCCGCCGTCAACTAGCATTTTTGTCACCTTGAGGTTGTGTATTGTTGGCGAAACCAACAACGGCAAACACCCGACCGCAGTTGTGCGATCAGGGTGGCACTCAGTGTCAAAAATGATAGGCGTGCTGGACCACTTTAGTGGCTTTTGAGCATCGAATGTTGGTTTTGCTGCTGTGATCTCATGCGCCCACTGCTTGAGCTGGCGGTGAGAGGTGTGCAGCGAGGCACCACCGTCGACGCACATGGCTTTCGTAGCTTTCCGGAACTCATGCTCGCCGGACTCGTCGTCAGTCATGACCGTCGTCTTCCTGCTTCTTGTCGCGGCCCCGAGCGGGCCTCTCTTGCTGGTTATCCACTATAAAAAAAGACAAATCCGTGAGATTTTGTGCCGAACGAAAAAAATTTCTGTCATACCTATGACACTTCTGTGACGATAATTGTGACAAAACCCGGTATCATCATAGATGTGGTGGGGTCCGACTTCTATGACAAAAAATCATGACAGAAAATGGGCTTTTCATCCTGGGCGGCCCAAAGACGCAGCTGCATGACATTCTTTGAGCCGTCCATGACGGAGAAAACTGTGGTAGAAGCGAGGGCGAGGAAAATATCGGGGTGTTCCCGGTTATGGTGGGTGGTCGGGGCCGAGCGATGCGCGTTTCTCTCATACATGCACGCGCGTGGATGCGAGGCGTTGGGCTGTAACTAAACCCGAGCGAGGCGTTGTGCTCTAACTGAACCTGAGCGACTGCACTGCAGGCTACGCATTACTGAACCCGAGCGATCGATCGATGGCTGTTAACTGAACCCGAGCGATCGATCGATGGCTGTTAACTGAACCCGATCGAGCGATTCCTTCACTACTGCTGCTAACTAAAGCTGATCGATGCTGCCTCTGGATGAACAATGAGCGTTGCTGGGGGGTTTTAATGAACAGTTCCCGGTGGGGGTGGATGAACAGGACCCCGTGGTGTTGCCTCTGGATGAACAGGACCTCGATCGATTGAGCCGGTTGGGGCTGGATGAACAGGACCCCGTGGAGGGCAGGATGAACAGCACCACCCCATGGAGGGCAGGATGAACAGTAGCCCATGGAGGGGTGGTTGAACAGGAGCCCGTGGAGAGGGCTAGTTGAACAGTAGCCGGTGGAGTAGCGCGCGGTGGAGGCTGGATGAACATGAGCCCGTGGATGGACAGTTGCAGGTGGAGACTGGAGGAGGTCGACAGTGGATGAACAGTAGCCCGTGGAGGCTGGACAGGGTCGACAGTGGATATGAACAGGACCCACGTTTCGACCGTAGCGCTCCAACCAAGTCCGTTTCCTCCGTTTTGCAGTACGCCACACCCCTCCCGATCAACAGGACCCCCGTTTTGACCATAGGAGGTCCTTTTCCTCCA
Source organism: Triticum urartu (assembly GCF_003073215.2). Classification (NCBI taxonomy): domain Eukaryota; kingdom Viridiplantae; phylum Streptophyta; class Magnoliopsida; order Poales; family Poaceae; genus Triticum; species Triticum urartu. The sequence continues at coordinate 518,453,910 of NC_053023.1, forward strand.
TTTTGCGGTACGCCCGACCCCTCCCAATGAACAGGATCCCGTTTTGAACGTGGTCGGTCGAACAAAAGGCTGTTTCCTCCGTTCTGCGGTACGCCAGACCTCGTTTACATCGGTTGTTCCGTCCAAGCCCTCCCGATGAACACGACGACGCATTCCGTTCCGACCCAGCCGGTTGGCTCCCCATGAACACGACGATGACGGTGTTTCTCAGTTCCGACCCATCCATGTACACGAGCCCTGGCCGTACGTACACGCGAGTAGGTGTTCGAGACCCCACCTATATATACGTAAGTGGCCATATTTACTTTCTTGCACCCTGGCCGCTGTACGCACGTGTACATGCTACGTGCGTGCCTCCTCTACGACACGTGTGCGCCTCTACATCGACCAGTATGTACGTACATGTTTGCGACCAGAATGACAATGCTACGTACGCTTCGACCAGGTGGGTCCCGACTGTCAGGCACTTCCTTGCGTGCGAAGATGTAGCTGGTGGGTCCCAGCAGTCAGGGGGGCGAATCTTTTTTTGCCCAGACGCACTTCCTTGCGTGCGAAGATGTAGCTGGCGGGTCCCACCAGTCAGGGGGAAACATTTTTTTTTGCGAAATACGATGGCCCGTCTAGTGGGTCCCCGCTGTCAGGTGGAGGAATAATTATTTTAAGCATAATAAGGAGGCACTTCCTTGCTGCGGCCGTGGACCCAGCTGTCAGCCTCTCCACGTACATTCCACGTCCGATGGAAGCCGTTCCTTGACCACGTTGACCATGCCGCGCCGAGAGCACCAGGGCGGTGGACGACGGCGAGGCCTAGGAAGGGGACGACGCGGAGCTGGGGAAGACGCGGCAGTGGATGCCCACCCGTAGAGGAGTACGAGGGCTCACTGGTTCGCTGTGGTGTGAGGCTGCCATCGCTGCAGAATAACAGGGGGTGTGGGTGAGTAGAGGGATGGCCTGGCCAGCGGTGGGAATAGTAGGGGGCGTTGAGGCCTCCGCGGCAGCACAACTGGCCACGGGAGGCAGGAGCATGCGACATGACTGGCGCTGCTTTGGGCGGCTGGAACAACAAGACCAGAGGTTGAAGGAGCATTACGGCCGTTGGATGGACATTGTACGATCACTGGAGCTAGAATCGTTCATATTGACTAAGTTGACAAAGCACTCCGTCCCCGTCAACTTAGTAGGCCCACAAGTCAGCCTCTCACCAAGGTGGGTCCCAACCAGTAGGGGGAGTATTCATTTTTTTGTGCGTAATAAGGAGGCACTTCCGGTGGGTCCGAGCTGACAGCGGGGGGAATGTTTTTTCGTGCAATACGGTGGCCCGTCCGGTGGGTCCCAGCAGTTAGGGGGAATTTTTTTTCGTGAAATACGGTGGCCTGTCCGGTGGGTCCCTGCTGTCAGGTGGAGGAATCATTATTTTCCGCATAATAAGGAGGCACTTCCTTGCTGTCGTCGTGGACCCAGCTGTCCGCCTCTCCACGTACAGTCCATGTCCGATGGAAGCCATTCCTTGACCATGTTGACCTCGCCGCACTGAGAGCACAAGGGCGGTGGACGACAGGGAGGCCTAGGAAGGAGACGACGCGGAGCCAGGAAAGACGCGGCAGTGGAAGCCCGCGCGGAGAGGAGTACGAGGGTTCCCTGGTTCGGCTGCGGTGTGAGGCTGCCGTCGCCGCGGAATAACAGGGGGTGTGGATGACTAGAGGGATGGCCTGGCCGGCGGTGGGAGTAGTAGGGGCCGGTGAGGCCTCCACGGCATCACAGCCGGCCACGGGAGTCAGGAGCACGCGACACGACCAGCGATGCTTTGGGCGGCTGGAGTAAGAAGACGAGAGGTTGAAGAAGCACTACGACCGTTGGATAGACATCGTACGGTCACTGTAGCTAGAATCATTTATATTGACTAAGTTGACAAAGCCCTTGGTACGCGTCAACTTAGTAGGCCCATAGGTCAGCCTCCGAAACGGTGCGCCCCAGATGTTAGGGGGAGGAATCATTTTTTGGGCGGCTGAAGCAAGAATATCCGAGATTGAAGAAGAACCACGACATCCATTGGATGGACATCCAACGGCCACAGCTCCCAGAACCGTGTGTTGTTGACAAAGCCTTGCATACGCGTCAACTTAGTTTTTTAGGGGACACGTCAACTTAGAAGGCCCACAAGTGTGTGGAAGAGAACATATAGCCCATTTGCGATTTGTAAGAATGTACAACCCATTTTTTATTCTAATGAAATTTACTACAGCCCATTTACAGTTTGTTAAAAGTACAGCCCATTTTCTAGCTAGGACAATGATTAATAATTTCAACCAACCGCTCAAAACAGAATTGAAAAAAAATCCCACATTTTTATGGGATCCGAAATATTTTTATCCGAAATTTCTAGCCAGATTAAATATAATATCAAAATAAAGTTGTATTACGTTAAAATCCAACGAAATATTGCGCGCGCAATAAGTAATGAAATTAAAATTTTCAAATTCTGAAAATAATATATTTTTTAAACTAATTACACATTTGGTGCATTTTTTATAGTTCCTGCCCAGTTATTATAATTACATCCCATTTATTATTTCTTAAAGTCCATTTTCTTGTTAAGCCTAATGCATACCTCCTAGGAAAGTTTGCATCCCAGCGGGGCGGAGAATAACAGGTTGACCCGGATATTGTGTACAATTGTCGGCCTAGTTGCATTGTTGATGTTGAAAAAAGGACTGTGTAGTACAGTAGAACCTAACATGGCTACTCAACCCATATTCAGCGACGCTGGAAAGGCCCAAACAAGGCTTCTGTACAACTTTTTGAAGTCACTGAGCTCAATTAAGAACTTAAGAAAAAATTTAGATTACAGTGGAACCTAATTAAAAGCTGTCACGAGGAAAGAAATAATTCAACGGGTCCCACTTGTGCCTATGTGTGTGTGAGAGAGAGAGAGAGATACCCATCGGGCGATGCTCGTAAATACATCTTTCAGCCATATGCATTGCTGATGCTCAGTAAAAACTTATATAGTTGACACAATCATATAGAACATCATAGCACACTGAACTTGCATACAAAAATTTCACGCAGGCGGCATAATCAGGATGGAAGCAGTGGATCGCTATGGGTAGGGCTATGTTGAAACCAATGAACTCGTACATAACGGTTCATCGTCTTTATCAATGACAGGGAAATATCTTGAATGTTGTGCAAAGAAAACAGACAGACAACACAATAAGTTCTGCTAGCACATTAAGTTGACGTACAACCCTTTCTAAAAAAAGTTCAGGTACAAAATTAGAACAAGTCACAATCAAATGTACTGGCACATCAGTGCTTCACACCCATAGCTCGGATTTAACTAGTATCTGACAAGATTCAGTTGTTACCTCAAATTAGAGCACATCCAGGCAGCCAGCCATGCCACTTCTCCCAAAGAAGCAGTGGCCTCCGCCGCACGATGGAGTAGGCCCTATGCCATCCATCATTCCGAGCAACATGGAGAAAGTCTGACGTTGACTCCTGTAATGGACGTCGTCGATAGACCCTGGCACCAATGGCGGCGGCAGGACTTTGATTGATAGATTGACCACTTCTTCGACATGCATGAACACTTGATACAGGTACATCCCTAATGTGGTCCGCGACGGCCTTGGTGGCGACGAATAGTACGACCCCGGTTCCTGCACCGGTATCTCAACACAAATCACCTTCAATATGGTGGACGGCTTCTTCATCCATGCCATAACCGTCCGAACCCAGCTGTTTGGAGGAACAAACATACTTACGAGCTCACCTCCAAGGTCGTTGATAAGCTCATTCATGGACTCGCTGTTCCAAGCACGTTGAGGCATGCCATGGAAGGTAAACTTTCTTGAAAACTCAAGCTCAGAGGGCACCGAGCCCCATCCTGGGTGCCAGTGATCAAAGCTCACCAGCGTGCCATCGCAAAACAAACGCCAGGAAGATTCAAACACATGACTGCAATCGAAAGTTGTCCGGAACCTGATGAAGAAATCAGCCGGTGGCGGACGACGAGAAAGTCACTTATTTGGATGTCGTGCGCAATGCCAAGAGCTTTGACAAGGTCGTCTAGCGAGACAGGAGGCCAGTCGCCGTTGATGGTTACCATCAGCACTTTGCCAGCAAACTGGTCGTCAAGCGCCGCCATGCCACTGTTGAGCGACAGCACGCAGCGACCGAAGGCAGGATGGACCTCAGGATCTCCGGCTCGGAGATCCGCGTTGATCGGCGACATGATAGTGAGCTTGAGTACAGGGAGTACAGGAGGGGGATTTGGGGGAACTGGAGTAGGAATCGAGATTCCAGAGGTGGGGGAGGGGCGGGAGATGGCGGATGAAAAGGTATCTTGAATTTCAAACACGCGCCAATATGCTCTCGGCGGGCAAGCGCACGAAAACACCGGTGGCGCCCACATGTCGGCCTAAGAGTCCTTATTCTTTCTTTTTTGGAGAGCCCGGCCTTTTTTTAGGATCTTTTGAGAGCCCGGCCTGAGAGTCATAATTGACCTGTTTGGCATTGCGTTACTACTCGGCCCATATTCAACGACACCTCACTGGCTCAAGCAAGTGTACACTGATCTCAAATTATATAACTTGAAAAAAGGAGATACACTCTGAACACTAGAGAATGGTGATGCCCTCATTTATCCCACCAGTAGTTCGAGACAATAAACAATTCGAAACAACGATATATACAACATTCAAACACTGACTAGTGACTACTATTGACATAAACAACAAGACATGATAGTTCATAAGAAGTCTTGCTACACCACCAAAACGCACCCATCTGCAGCGCTCAGACTCTCGTGATCCAGACGAGAATGACATTCTAAACAGAGCCAACTATTACATAGCAAGAGTGACATAGACGAGGATGACCAAATGACAAGGAATATGCATAACAAAAGAAACAACTACCCATCCAGAACAAGCAGCAAAGACAACAAAGTCATTCGAAGATATGATCCAACACCATCATAATTTGCAGCCCCGCTTCAGCGACCAATGATCCGGAGACACCAGTACTCCACCCTTTCGATGCAACAGCCCAATTACCTATCAACCTGAAGGCTTGAACCACATCATTGCATGTCATAATTGAGACATCCAAGGATCAAAGTTAATCCGGATGCCTTTGTCATTCTCACCTTCTTTTGGCTGCAGGCTGTATCGTTGACAATCAGGGGAGTTTGCTCCCGAACTCCTAGGGCTCACCATGTAGACACAGTTTTCCATAGCAAATAGAGCCTCTCTGCCATCAAGGTCCTTGCCAACGGTGATCTCCTGGTTAATCGGATAATTGAGTCCAAGAAACAGAGAGTGTGAACCAAGGCTGTTTACCCGCCTCCAACTAAAAAATCCTGAAGGCCCCAACAAGCTGGTATCCTGCTCATAGATGTAACAGCCACTGTCCGGATACTCACATATTTCACGGTGCATGTATACAGTGGGGTTTTTGCAATATAACTTTTACGGCTCATGTGTCCGAATGATCATCAGCCTTTTGTCGTCTTCTGATCGAGCGAAGAACCAGTTGTGCTTCCCTGTTTTTGGCAAAGGTGGTGTGATTACAAAGGGCAGTAACTGTAGGTACACTGCATCATATCAAAAAGGACACTCATTGTTAATGTAAGATCAGCATTGTTCATAGTATGAGTAGGATAATGCAAGAAACAACATTGTTAATGTAAGATCAACATTGTTAATGTAAGATCAGCATTGATATGTCCCTGTTGGAAATGGGAGGAAAATACAGGGAAATGTATACTGGGTTCAAAATTATAGAAGTGCCATGCATGGTTATACTCATGTTATCTCACAATCGATTCTTCACAGGAAACTACCATGTCATGCATGTTATGGAATCATGTTTTGTCCTCCAAACAAATTCTTCAAGGTAACTAACAGACCATTTATTGTTATATACTCGTGTTCTATGGGCAAAATTTTTGTGAGGATATTATTCTAGCCATTGATTGCTGAAGGGCGAATATAGGTATGTACACATGGTAAGCATTACAGGATTTCACTACTTCCAAATGTAGAGTTCTCCATATGTACATTTACTTCCCTAATGTATGGTTAGATGAAACCAATAGTGTGGTGCATGTTTCTACATCATGAAAATGAGGAAACTAACATGGCCATTGATAGACACTCATATCTAGTAGTAGTATATAGATTACTGTAAAATAAGGAGAATATCCATATATTCCTAACCGTTTGATTATTCAGGGGTACAAATTGGCTGTAATGACATGATCACAATCGCATGAATTAACTCATTCCAAATATAGCTCATTTACGGCGTCTCTAATACATTGCCATAGTTCTACTCAAATTCTGCTCAAAGAGGGATATGCCAATCATCACAAAAATTTCAAACAGTGTCATGGCGTCATCATTAACATGACACAGAAACAACTTACACGCGCCGTCCCAGCAATACGTGGTGCCATCTACTTTGTCGATTGCGTAGATGATGCCATTGTGTTCAATAGCATCACAGAAGTGAGTATCAAATTTGACCATGATCCACTGCGAGCTGAGTTGTCTCTAACTAAAGAAGGCACCAGCATAAAGATAGGCGAGTCTGCGGTCGAACAAGGTAATTAGCTTGAAGTCTGCGTAATTCGTATGTCGTGTGGGAACTTGGCAGATTACAGTCTTCTGCAAAACAAGGTCCGTCCAACTGACGTGGTAATCTAGATGACTAGGACCAGGATGGTAAAACTCTGTATAATCCAACGGAGGAAGGATAATCTCATGGGAGGTCTGGAAGTTGACGAGCACCAACTTTTTTTCCATCTTCTCTGACGACAACCATCCAGTGGGAGTTCATGCCGACCCAGTACATACCTGCCAAGAAGTTTTGGGCGATGGTGATCGGATCAAAGTCGAGGGAAATGATGTACGGAGACCCACTACATACATGCAAAGAAGTTTCGGCTAATGGAGATCGGGTTGAAGTCGAGGGGCATCATGTACGCCTCCGTATCATGGTGAGCCAATCGCGCAAGCCAGATAGCAGCAAGCAGGGTGTCTTGAAAAGCTTTGGCCTCGCTTCGATGATGGCCGTGTGCATGCTCCTCGAGCATGCAGCCAGCCATAGAGTGCTCAACATATCCATACACGAACAACAGAGGTCGAGGATGTCACTGGGGAGATTGCTCCAATCGCGGCTCATATGGATCTTGCGCGGTTCACGTTCGTCCACGGTGGAGTCGGGAAGGTGGGGTTTGGGGGGCTTGATTTACGGGGGAGAAGGCTGTCGGTGCTGGAGCGGCTAGCGAGGGAATAGTGGTACTGGGGGAGGCGAGCGAGGCGAGGGTATGCGGGGGCACAGTGAGATAATGAAGAGTGACCTCAGGATCTCCGGCGAGACGGAGATGGAGATGGAGTGGTGCTAGGGGAGAGGAGACGAGGCGAGGCATGCTATACAACGGCGGTGATAGTGACTGCACAGTGCACAAGGTGAGGCTGACTTTGCTAACCCGGACACGCCACCTGAACTGGTGTCACCTTGGGCGCAGGGTCTTGTCACTTCACTGTGAGGACCGGATGAATAATAGTATTTTGACCATCAAGTGTACCACAGTTGTACTAATCCTACTAGTAGGAGTAGTAGGAACATGAGTACACTCCCGTGCTAGCATGCCTTTGGGTTCACTTCATCCTCCAGCTATCATCCATATTGCGAGCAGAACCAAATTCTCGTGCATGCGGAAGTGCGAAGAAGGACTTTTATTTTTTGAGGATAACTGCATATTCCTTAACCGTAGTAGGAACATGAGTAGTACTCCCTCCGGTCCACTTTTGTCTGCGCATAACTTTTTTCAGTATTTCTCTAATTTGTCTGCGTATATACCCTTTTGCATGCGCCCATTTCCCTCCATGCCTCGCATTCACAGCATTAATTAGCGTACGCATGAGCAACTGCAGCCCGACTCCAGCCAATAAACTGCAGCATGCAAGTTGGCCACTCTGTGCGCGTGGGAGACAGAAAAGTCAACCGAAGAGCCCGTCCAATCCATTGCATGAAGCAGTCAAACCACCGCACCTCTCCTCATGAATGCACATAACTTCTCCCATTTACTTCTCCATCGGGAACCGATTTCCTCGGCTTTTTCACTTCTCCTTGATCTTCATTTGCATACAAACCACACTGCATTCACATTGTTTTAACCTCTTCACATCCTCCTGGAGTAATTCTGAAGCCCCTATAAATAATCATCTTCCTCAGTTAGATTAGCCATCTAATCCTAATTCTCCAAACCATAGCCCTCCGGTCCAATGGTTCCAAATGGCGAAAGAGATCGAGATGCAGGCTTTTAGCGTCCAACATGTCCTCGTCGAAGGCTCTTTGAGCATAGTTGCCACAGTCACCGACCACACAAGGGTTGTTCGGAAGTGGATCAACAATGTATCCAACTCCCTCCAAAAGGTGGATATGAATGTCATCGGTCTTGACGTAGAGTACACGGAGCGTGCCACTGGGAAGATCCAACGCGCCACTGTCCTTCAGCTGTGACTCGAAGATGATGTTTTGGTGTACCACATCATACACGCGCCCTCCATACCAGGTGAGCTTCATGATTTCTTGTCTCAGGAGGACATAAACTTCTGTGGGGCAGCCATCGCAGGGGACAAACAGAAGTTGGAGCCGTACAACCTTGATTTGAAAAGCATTGCTGACCTACAAACCAGAATAAAAATTCCTGTAGAAGATTGTGATAAACCGACACCATCCCTATTCGACGTAGCAAATTTTGTGCTAGGAACAAATCTTCATAAGGGTGACAAGACGCTGGCATTAAGGTCGTCTGGATGGGAGAATTATCCCTTGTCGTACGATCGGATAAAATATGCTGCCCTCGATGCCCGTGTGAGTTTCGAGATAGCTACAAGGTCCAGAGAGCTTGTTGCAAAGCCGTCTCTCACAGAAAATGAGAACAAGAAGAAGAAAAGAACAAGAAGATGCTGCACCAGCAGCAGGGCATTATGGATGGATGAATTATTTCCTCTCTTGTAAAAAAAATATTCCCTCTCTATGTATATTGATATAGATGGACTATTTCGATGGTGTGCATTTCTTTGGAACAAGTAGTAGCATGGGTCCGCTTGATTATAAGGAACTACTTATCCGCCTAGCTTTCTCTACACTACAAGAAATATGTCAACTTATGACCTTCTGTCAGTGACCCTGGAAGAATTGGTCATAAATTTATGACCATTTTAGACTAATTGGTCAAAAGCTGTTCAGGGGGCTCCAAACCCTAACCCATAACGACCATTCTAGTCAGAGAGGTCGTAATTTCATTAGAGGAAATGGTCATAAAGCAGACAGGCCTGGTTCATGCCTCATTTCTAACAAATTACGACCAATATGAATGGTCGTTACACTTGAGTTTTAATGCAGTTGTATGATTAGGCGGCCACCTCAGCAGTCTTGCCTATGTGGAGTGCTTAGTTGTCATTTTCGCTTACATGTGTATATTCAACAAGAGCTCATTTACAGGAGGGACCCACTTGACAGGCCCTAAATTTGTTAGTAAAAAAGATGCGCGAGGCGGGACTCGAACCCACGACCTTGCGCTGTTTAACTTGTTCGCTACCACTGGGCTAGAGAGGGATTGTTGTCCATCTAGCAGAATGGCTCTGTATATTATATTATAGCGCCAAATCTAAGTCATTGACAAGTGGGACCTATTCCAACCAGGTGGCGGCGGGCTGCGGGCAGAGCCAACACTTAGCCAAAAATTTCTAGGTCTTCCGACCAGGTGGCGGCGGGCTGTGGGCAGGGGCGTGGCCGGCGGACGAGGGCGGGGCCGGCGGCTGAAGCGACCAGCAGGGGTGGGGGCGACCGGCGGTGGTGGGGGCGGGGGCAGGAACGGCCTCGCCGTAGGTGACCTCGCCCACGGCCTCGCCGCAGGTGACCTCGCCCATGGTCTCGCCGCTTGCCTTGTCCCCGGCGAGGGCAGCAGCAGTGGGGGCAGCAGCGGAAGCAACCGGCAGGTGTGGAGGCAGGGCTGGCTGCCGAAGCAACCAGCAGGGGCGTGGGCCACCTGCGGTGATGGGGGCGGGCGCAGGAATGACGCCCACACAAGGAGAGGCTCGCCGAGCATGGGGGACTCGCCGCCGCCGCAAGCACACCTCCCGGTATGCACCCCTCTCCTCTCTCACTATCTGCACCTCGTCGCCGAGCATAGATGAATTTTGTTGATGAATTTTGTCAGATGTTCTTCAGCATAGATGAATTTTGTTGATGCACTGTTAGGAATTAGGAGATAGCTTGCTTGTTTGGTAGATATTGCATAGATGAATTTTCTTGATGTACTGTTGGGAGTTCTTCAGCTTGTTTGTTAAGAATTGTTCAGGCCTTGTTCGGTTAAGATTTGGGGGGAATTTCAGCTAGATGGGATTTAATCCCTGCCAATATCTGTTAACCCCTCTCATTTATCAAGGCCAGAAACAAGGCCTTGGTCTTCAATTGTTTGTCTACAGATTGTTAGGATAATTGTAATTGTAAATGATAGAAACAGCATAGTATTTGTTAGGAGCTAGCTAGCTAGTTTGGTTTATTTTGAATTAGCCTTCTCTGCAACATAAATTCATGCCAATTTCAGTGTTGGTTTGATTTATAGTTTGGTTTGTTTCAGTGTTGTGGTTAGGCAATTAGCATATAAAATTTTCTGGAGTTTTAGCTTCCATTACTTCCATCCTTTTTCATTAATTAATGTTGATGCACTTAGATTGATTTGCTAAGTTGCAAAAATTTGTTGTCTTTGGCAGATGGACAGAAGCTGGATTAGAAAAGGAGTTAGAAATTTTTCAAAAGAACATATGAAAGGAGTTGATGATTTCATGGCATTTGTTCGGGCAAATTTTGCTAACGATGCTCACATTCTTTGCCCATGCTGTGAATGCCTCAACCGTTCAAGAATGGCTCAAGGAAGAGTGGAAGATCATCTGCTTCTTAATAGGATGTCCAGCACATATGATAGATGGATATATCATGGAGAACTTTAGACAGACAACCTCAACATTTTGAAGCTGATACAAAGGCCCCTCATATGATGGGTGGTGGTGATGTTGGCATTGATTTCATGGAAAAGGTTTTGCAAGATAATGCTGTTTTGGAGGAAGAGGATGGGCATGAAGATGATAGGATTCCTGGCCTATTGAAGGACTTGTAATATGCTGAAGATCGTGCTGATGGACAGAAGTCGTTGTTTGCTGAGATGTTAGAGGAGGTGAAGCGCGTAGCTCATGAAGGGGGTAAATTTTCAAGATTTACCTTCACCGTGAAGTTACTCCACATCAAGTTTTTCTACCGGATTAGCAATGCCGCATTCAACGCAATACTCCGTCTTTTGAGCTTGCAATTCCCTGATAGTTGTGTTCCCAGATCTTATGATGAATTATTGAGCATAATCCGCAGGCTGGGGTTAGATTATGTGTCAATACATGTGTGCCCAAATAAATGTGTCTTGTTTCAGAAGGATTTAGCAATGCATGACTACTGTCCAAAATGCAATGCATCTAGGTGGAAAGATGCTGATGGGAAGAAGTCAATATCGGAGAAGGTACTGAGGCACTTTCCCTTGATACCAAGGCTGCAGCGGATGTTCATCTCGAAGAAATCAACGCGTGAGGTACAGTGGCACAAGATGAAGCGGCAACCTGTGGACAATAAGCTGAGCCATCCAGCGGATGGAGAGGCATGGAAAGATATTGACCGTATACATTTAGATTTTGCTGCAGATCCAAGGAACATAAAACTTGGCATTGCCACAGATGGATTTAATCCGTTTGGGAACATGAGCACGTCTTATAGCATGTGGCCAGTTTTTGTGGTGTCGTACAACCTGCCACCATGGGCATGCATGGATCAGTCCAACTTCATGATGTCATTGCTTATCCTGGGTCCAGAGTCTCCAGGAAAGGATTTTGATGTCTTTATGGAGCCCCTCGTAGAAGAACTGCTCCAGCTCTGGACTGGTGTACCTACATACGATGCCTTGAGTCCGGAAGAAAAGTTCAATCTATGTGCTGCAATCATATGGTCCATCCATGATTTCCTGGCTCTGCACACTCTGTCTGGGAGGATCACAGCGGGTTATCAGGCTTGTGTCCATTGTGACAAAGACCCTTGCTTAAAGAGAATAAGGAGCAAGATCTGCTATATTGGGCACCGCCGCTTTCTTCCCTGAAACCATCACTGGCGAAGAAGCAAATATTTTAATGGTGAGAATGAAACCTGTGACAAGCCAGCTTAATTCACTAAAGAAGAGCTGGAGCAGCAACTTGAAAAGGTGAAAGATGTGAGACCAGGAAAGCTGGCGAAGAAAAGGAAGTGTGAGGAAGGTCAATGTTGGGACCGGAGGTCTTGTTTGTGGGACCTGCCATACTGGGCTGATCTGAAATTAAGGCATAATCTCGATGTAATGCACATTGTGAAAAACATATGCGAGAATCTGCTAGGGACATTTCTGAACATTGAAGGGAAGACAAAGGACACGGTTAGTTCTAGGCTTGATTTGGAGGACATGGGCATAAGAGAAGATTTGCATCTACAGCACAATGAAGATGAAGATTCATTTGAACTGCCACGAGCATGGTATACAATGAGTAAAGAACAAAAGCTTGCATTCTGTGAATTCCTAAGAGCGGTGAAATTTCCAGATGGTTATGTTGCTAACCTAGCAAAGTGTGTTACTTCTGATGGATTCAAGCTTTCAGTAATGAAAACCCATGATTGTCACATCCTCCTCCAAAGGATTTTACCGACGGGCCTCTGAGGAATCATGGACAAGGATATATATGAGCAGAAATAGAGAGCAGTCTGATTCGCAAAGTGGTGATGTTTCTGTTTTCAACCATGGTGTGAACTTTCTTGGAGCCTCACAATACTTGGAGGCTGGTGATGAGTATGACAAGATGGTTTGGTTTGTGCTCAGCAATTGCGCCGAGGTTCTACCATATATCGAGTACGTTATATCTTGTGCACTCATTATATTTTTTTTGCTTGGGTTGGCACCAACCTAATGTTTTAACTCACATGTTTTGTTGGCATTGCAGGAAATGCAAGGAAGAGTTAAATCAAGAAGAAAGCAATATCCATGTTGATAAAAGGGTTGCCAAGGGGTTTGCTAAGTGGTTTAAGAATCATGTGAGATCTTTAGCCACATGTTTTATGTTTCCTGTGTTATTCACCAATTGTTAAATACCATTGTTTGCTATATGGTTTATTTGTGCAGATTGGAAAGTTGCATGAGGAGAAGAAGGTCAGTGATGATCTATTTGCTTTGGCATGCTTACCGGATAAGCGAGTGAGAGTGTATTCAGCATGCATTGCTGACGGTGTCCGGTACCACACCGTTGACCATGAGGAAAAAAAGGAAGACACAAAAGGGGTCACATGATGGTGAGATCATTGACTTCTATGGTCAGTTGCGAAGCAACATAGAGTTGCAGTACAACTCTAGTGGAGGCATCCATCGCTCGGTTGTCTTATTTCGCTGTGACTGGTTTGAGCTTGGTAGCAAGAAGAAGAGAGACTCTTTTGTCAAATATGATGGCCACTTCAAAAGCATCAACTCTACAAGGTGCTGGTATAAGAGTGATCCCTTTATTCTAACAACACAAGCAACAATGGTGTTTTATCTGCCAAACACTCTTTTGCACGGAAAATGGTGAGTTGTGCAAAACTTTCAGCACAGACACTTGTGGAGTGTGACTGAAACTGAAGTGGAAAAGGGCCCCGGTGATGGTGGACTAACATACCAAGATGATGACTCTACAGAAGTTCCGTTGCAAGCTGATGATGACTCTATGGAAGTTCCAGTGCAAAGTAGAGTGCGAAGGGACCGGGAACGTGTGATCGTTGGTGCTGCAACAGTTGAAGGCGTCAAGAAAATAAGAAAGGTGGTAGCGGATGGACATGAGAGCGAGGATGAGGAAAACCGGATTGATCATACTATGCTGCAATATTGTAGTGATGATGAGGAAAATAGGAGTGGGCATAGAGTTCCTTGTTTTTGTATCGACGACGATGAGTAGCGAATGGACATGAAGGTAAATTTGGTCTCCTTGGTGATCCTTCTAACTCTCTGTAGTTTTCCTTCTTGTGCATATGCATGGTGATCCTGATGTACTACAATTATCTCCAGGTAGCAAAATGCTTGAAGATCCTGATGGCTGTAGTGGTGTGATCCCGTGACAAAATGTTGGTTGTAGTATTCGATGCAAAATGCAAAGCATTTGATTTCCTTGTGTAAGCATTTGATGTGATCCTGATGGTTGTAGTATTTTGTAAGCATTTTGGATGCAAAACACTTGTGCATTTTGGATATCAAACTGAATAAAATTTCTTCACTGAATGAGACTTATGGTTGTAGCAGATGGTGAAGATACAATGCCAAATGATGTGATGAAGATACTGATGTAGTTTTTGGTTGTGATGTGATGCTGTTTTTTGTAAACTGAAGATGCACATGCTGTAGCAGATGCTGTTTTTGGTTGTGATGTGATGTTGTTTTATTTCATTGTGAGCAAAAAAATATGCGCAAGCGGGTACTCGAACCCACGACCGTGCACTTGTTTCACTATGTTTCTACCACTGGGCTAGGAAGAGACTATTAGTCTTCACTCTATGCCAACCCTTTTCAATATATCAAACTAGTCAAGTATCAAGCACACACCTCCCTCACAAGTGGGCTACTCGACCCACTCGCTGACAAGTGGGATACTCAACCCACTCGCTGACAAGTGGGCCATTTTGCTATTGTACCCAAGCTACCAAAAATATGCGCGTGGCCAAAAAATATGCGCGCGTGGGGACTCGAACCCACAACCTGGCAGTTATTTCACTGTGTTTCAACCACTGGGCTAGGAAGAGGCTGTTGGTTTTGTAATCTATGCCCACCCTTTTCAATATATCAAACCAGTCACGTAGCAAACACAGAACTCGCTGATAAGTGGACCCGCTCCCTCTCTTTTCCCCACTTCTCCTCACCACTCGACCCGCTCCTCCTCTCCATCGACGGCGCCACCCACCGCTGCCGGCTCCTTCCTCTCCCACCGCCGGCCTCCCCACCACCGTCGGCTCCTTCCTCTCCCACCGCTGTTGACTCCTTCCTCTCCCACCGCCGCCGACTCCTTCCTCTCTCTCCCGAGGTATGAATCCTTCCTCTCTCTCTCTCTCCTTCCTGGTTGGATTAGTTTTCTGCTACTGGTTAGATTAGGGTTCTTGTCGTCGCCTAGATTGGATTAGATTAGATAGGGATTGGATTAGATTAGGGTTTGATTGGGACTGCATTAGATTAGATTAGGGTTGGATTATATTAGGGTTTGATTAGTGGGAAATGATTCAGTTAAGGATTATGTTGTCAAGTATGCTTTGTGCCTTTTGATAAGAGTGGGAAGTATGCTGTCAAGGATTATTCAGTTAAGGATTATTCAGTTAAGGGTTCTTGTCAAGTATTCAGTTAAGGAATTAGATAAGTACAGATGTATGAGACACTTGGTATGAGCTATAGAATGTTCCATGCCATTTGATATGCAGCAAGTATGAGCATTATGAGGCAGTGAGACACTAGTGTGTTCTAATTTGTTTTTCTTTTTGTAATGTTTTACCCGAGTGGCTAAGCACTACTATGTAGGTGTATAAATACAATTGATGATGCTAAGCACTGCTATGTTGGTGCTTATGTTCTGATGTGTACAAATACAATTCTATCTAGGTGTTTGCACTGCTAAGATTTTCTTGGTCTCTTGTTTTTTCTGTTTTGATGTTATATTCATAGAAGTTTGCATATGTGTGCATCATGTAATGTGATCATGCTAGCTCAAAAGGTTGAGAAAGGCCAGTGTCAGAAATGATCATAATCTCTTGATGATGCATGAAGTATTTAATGCGATAATTATCTTCAGTCACACTGTTGTTTTGCTGTGCTTGATAAACCTGAGACTTCTGTCTATTGTAATATTGAAACTGGTCCATTTATAATAGATATGGTTCTGGTCAATTTATAGTAGATATAGTTCTAGTCAATTTATATTGCTGTGTTCTGGTCAATTTATAGTAGATTTTAGTGTTGTTGTTGGTGGTGGTCACCTGATGATGTTGCTGTTGCTGTGTTAGTTTATTATGCTATTGCTGTTGATGTGCTTGTTTATAGTAGGAGCAAATTGAGGCCATTGCCATTTATAGTAGTATTCCAAATTGAGGCCCTGGCAAACACATGTAGTAATTATTCTACTGTTTTGAAGTGCTTGTTTCCTATTTCTGTCCAGTCCTTTTGTTTAATTTACAATGTTGCTTTTCAGAGAAGTGAGATGGCTGGCTTGGAAGGTTTCTAGTTCTTCGAGATCGTAATTGAGAAATCTTGCAGTAAGCAGGTATATTTATCATCACTCATTTCTTTATCATCACTCTGTTGTCTAGTGCTTTATTGCCACAATTAACCACTGCTTGACCCTCGCTGCAGAGGCTGCCTGACAAGTTTGCGAAGATGCTCGCCGGCCGTGAGCCCCACAAAGTGAAGCTGCGGGAGGCCGGCAGTGGGCTTCACAGGTTATGGGACGTGTTGGTGGTGTTCGATGGTGAAGGCCACATGTACCTAGGGCCCGGCTGGGAGCATTTCACTCGGGCCCATGAGCTACAGCTCGGGTACTTCCTTGTCTTCCGCTACAACGGTGATGCCATGTTCACCGTAAAGATGTTCGACAACACCATGTGCTGCATGTACTACTAGCACGATGACGATGCTAGTAAGCTCTCTACCTCTCTTCTTCCTGTCCTTTTGGCTTCCTCTACCTACACGACGACAACACCATGTTCACACTTTGTTGCATTTGGCCAAGCAATGGGAGCAGTAGTGGGGATGACAAGGAGCAGAGCGGGGATGACGAGGAGCAGCCTATTCTGGCTGATGACGACCATGCTATGATGGTGGCTGACGACGACCCTGCTATGATGGTGGCAGACAACGACCTTGCTATGGTGGTGGCGGACAACGACCTTGCTATGGTGGTGGCGGACGACGACCTTGCTATGGTGGTGGCAGACGACGACCTCGCGATGGTGGTGGCGCCTGCAATCCCACAGCTTGGCGACAGGACCATGCCAATTGTGGTAGAGGAGTACATCCGCGTTGGGATTCGCCACTCTGAGCGCATCAGGTTGATGAAGGAGAAGGAGGAGTGAAGATGTTAAGAAAATGAAGTGGCAATTTTAAGCATGTTAGGTTTAAGCTTTTTAGTGTAATCTGAACATGTCAATGTTAAGTATGTCAGGTTTAATTTTGTGCATGCTCATGGATGTTCTATGACAGTGTCATCTAAACATGTCAATTTCTTAACAATGAATATTCAGTTTGGTAATTGATGGGAATTGAAATTTTTAATGCATGCTCATGGAAGAAAGATAAAATTATGGGTTTTTGTCCATGCTCATGTATGAAACAATATAAGTTTCATTTTTTGAATGCTAAAAACATGACTCAAACCCTAGCCATGGATGACCGCCGTGACGAAATCCGCCGGATTTTGAAAACACCGTAAAAAAATTCAAAAACCGTTTTTCATTTTTTGAATGCTAAAGACATGCGTTTTTCGTGAAGCGGCTACAAGGAGGGTCACCCCAAATGGTGCCATTCCATGTCTATCTCAAAGTAGACCCAATTTTATGGACGGTCGCCAAAAAGCATGCATTTCCGACCCTCGTAGCTACTCCCGGCAATTCAGACCACCTTCGGCCGATTCAGCTGGAACCAGCTGGATTTGAACTGTGGGTCCTCCATAGCTTGCCCGTTATTTTCACTAAAAATGCTTTTGAGCTTCACAGGTAGGCATTTCATCACAGAATCGACAACAGATTTGCACGGCTCAAACACTAGCCACGGACAACCGCCGCGACGAAATTGGCCAGTTTTTTAAAAACACCGTAAAAAATTCAAAAAAAATGGGAGACCTCCGCGTCACATCATCAAATGTGGCCTACCAACTAGCAAAAATACTAAACTTGTGAAAGTGCAACTATCCCTAGGTGGTTTTGGTAATTCATAACAACATATAGCTCATTGAGCTAATGCTATTCCAAGATGATTATTTCAGGAAAGCTCAATGATTGGCATGGCATGGATGTGAAAGTGGAACCCTCAAAATGCTAAGGACAAAGGATTGGCTCAAGCTCAAAAGCTCAAGACTCTTCATTTTATATTTTAGTGATCCAAGATCACATTGAGTCTTTAGGAAAAGCCAATACTATCAAGGAGGGATGAGGTGTTGCTTAATGAGCCTCTTGCTTCATGTGCTTAGTGATATGCTCCAAAACACTCAACTACTTTCCCATATCCACATATGACCTAAACCCTAAGCCAAACTCGGTCCTACCGATTCTTCCTATCCGGCACCACCGAGTTTCACTTGTCATTAGCCACTGCCAAACCCTAGCAATTCGGTCCTACCGATAAGGATCTCGGTCTCACCGAGATGGGGTTGCAAACTCTCTGTTTCCCTTTCGTAACTTTTCGGTCTCACCGAAAGAGCGAATCGGTCCCACCGAGATTGCAATGTAAACTCAGTGTTTCCCCTTTGTAACTTTTCGGTCTCACCGAGTTCCACTCGGTCTCACCGAAATAGCAAATCGGTCCCACCGAGTTTGCCTGACCAACTCTCTGGTTAGCTAATTACCAAATTCGGTCTCACCGAGTTTGTGTAATCGATCTCACCGAGATTACGTTATGCCCAAACCCTAACCATATCGGTCCTACCGAGTTGCATGTCAGTCCCACCGAAAATCTCTAACGGTCACTAGGTTTACATTTTCGGTCCGACCGAGTTTATTAATTCGGTCCCACCGAGATTGGAAAACTGTGTAACGGTTGGATTTTGTGTGGAGGCTATATATACCCCTCCACCTCCTTCTCATTCGAGGAGAGAGCCATCAGAACACACACACCATTACAACTCATATGTTCTGAGAGAGAACCACCTACTCATGTGTTGAGACCAAGACATTCCATTCCTACCATATGAATCTTGATCTCTAGCCTTCCCAAGTTGCTTTCCACTCAAATCTTCTTTCCACCAAATCCAAATCCTATGAAAGAGAGTTGAGTGTTGGGGAGACTATCATTTGAAGCACAAGAGCAAGGAGTTCATTACCTACACACCATTTGTTACTTCTTGGAGAGTGGTGTCTCCTAGATTGGCTAGGTGTCACTTGGGAGCCTCCGACAAGATTGTGGAGTTGAACCAAGGAGTTTGTAAGGGCAAGGAGATCGCCTACTTCGTGAAGATCTACCGCTAGTGAGGCAAGTCCTGTGTGGGCGATGGCCATGGTGGGATAGACAAGGTTGCTTCTTCGTGGACCCTTTGTGGGTGGTTGCTTCTTCGTGGACCCTTCGTGGGAGGAGCCCTGTGTGGACTCGCGCAACCGTTACCCTTGGGTGGAGCCCTGTGTGGACTCGCGCAACCGTTACCCTTCGTGGGTTGAAGTCTCCATCAACGTGGATGTAGGATAGCACCACCTATCCGAACCACGGGAAAAACATCCGTGTCTCCAATTGCGTTTGAATTCTCCAAACCCTTCCCTTTACATTCTTGCAAGTTGCATGCTTTACTTTCCGCTGCCTATATACTCTTTGCATGCTTGCTTGAATTATGTGATGATTGCTTGACTTGTCCTAAATTAGCTAAAATCTGCCAAGAACTAAAATTGGGAAAAGGTTAAGTTTTTACTTGGTCAAGTAGTCTAATCACCCCCCTCTAGACATACTTTCGATCCTACAAGTTTCATCAGAGCTTTGTTCTCGATTTGCTTTGATCTCCATGGCTTTTGGTGGTCATAGCCTTGGTTTCACAACCTAGGAGAGTATGGCGTCTAGCGAGGGAAATTATCACCGTAGAGGTCCTTACTTTGATGGTACTAATTTTGCTAGTTGGAAGCATAAAATGAAAATGCATATTCTTGGACATAACCCCGCCGTTTGGGATATTGTGTGTGTTGGTTTGCAAGGTGACTTCTTTGATGGGAGAGAACCGAACCGTGAAGCTACGGCGGATGAGTTGAAGATGTTGCAATACAATGCTCAAGCCTGTGATATTCTCTTCAATGGATTGTGCCCCGAAGAATTCAACAAAATCAGCCGTCTTGAGAATGCGAAGGAAATTTGGGACACTTTGATTGATATGCACGAAGGTACCGACTCCGTCAAGGAATCCAAGTTGGATGTGCTTCAAAGCCAACTTGACAAGTTCAAGATGAAGGATGGTGAAGGTGTCGCTGAAATGTACTCTAGGCTTGCTCTCATCACAAATGAGATTGCCGGCTTAGGAAGTGAAGAGATGACCGATAAATTCATCATCAAGAAGATTCTAAGAGCCTTGGATGGAAAATATGATACCGTGTGCACATTGATCCAAATGATGCCCAATTACAAAGATCTCAAGCCAACGGAGGTGATTGGAAGAATTGTTGCTCATGAGATGTCACTTAAGGATAAAGAGGAACTTCACAACAAATCAAGTGGTGCCTATAAAGCCTCATGTGAAGCCCCTACATCATCAAGTGAGAAACAAGACTTTAATGAAGAATTGAGCTTAATGGTGAAGAACTTCAACAAGTTCTACAAGAGTAGAAGCAAAGATAGAAGCTCCAAGTCAAGGTCCTACAATGACAAAAGATCTTCTAGTCGAGAGCGAAACTGCTACAATTGTGGAAGACCCAGACACTATTCCAATGAGTGTACGGCTCCCTACAAGAGAAGAGAAGATTCTCCAAAAAGAAGAAGCAAAGGATCACCACCAAGAGAGGGAAGGAGTAGAGATGATCGTTATGAATGAAGATACTCACGGAGAAGCAAGGATTCGGAAAGGAAGGATGATCGTTATGAACGAAGATACTCACGGAGAAGCAAGGATTCGGAAAGGAAGGAAAAATCATCAAGGAGCTACACAAGACGAAGACATCAAGCTCATGTTGGTGAATGGGTATCCGGCTCCGACTCCGACAGCCACTCCAAGAGAAGTTATCACTCCGACTCCGAAGATACTCAAGATGAAGGTGTTGCCGGTCTAGCACTTGTGTCAACCAACTCCTACGACATATTTGACTCACCAAATGAAGTAATTGGAAGATGTTTCATGGCCAAAGGTCCTAAGGTAACACACCCCGAGTATGTTAATTTCAATAGTGATGAGGATGACTTGTTAGGTGATGATTTGCTTGTTGACAACTCTAGTGATGAATACTATGATGAAATGTCAATTAAACATGCTAATCAAGATAAAACGAATGACAATGATAAGGAGAAGATTGAGGCCCTAACTAAAGAACTAAACACTCTTAAGTTAGCTCATGAAACCATATTCGAAGATCATCGAGAACTTTTAAGAGCTCATGAGAAATTACGCTTTGAAAAGCTCAATCTTGAGCAAGAGCATGAGTTCTTAAAGGCAATCAATGATGATCTCCGCAAGAAAAGTTCTTCTTACATTGCCAAGCGTTTACTCTTATCCACTTACATGCCTCAAGTCAAGTCTAGTAACAAGAACAAGAAAGATTCTTCCTCTAGTAGTAACAATGATCATGCTAAATCCAATATTGTTACTTCTAGTAGCTCTCTTGATTCCACTAATGATTCTCTTAGCCAAGTTACACTTGAGCAATAAAATAGCTTATTGAAGGTAATTATAGAGAAAGGAGTGTACAAAAGCCTTGCCGGGAGTAAGCAATTCGAGGAAATTGTGCGCAAGCAAGGAATGCACCGGAAGAATCAAGGTGTTGGTTTTGAACGAAAGTTCAATGCCAATGGAGTTGAGTGGGAAGAAGATCAATACCCCAAGACAAAGTTTGTCCCTCAACAAGAGAAGTATACTTCTTTCAAGGGGACACAAGCTCAAAATGATCTTCCACCACAAGACTACAAGCAAAAAGGCAAGGACAAGCTTCAAGAGGAAATTGACGCATTTGAAGAAGCTCCAAAGACCTTAGTCAAGTGGATTCCCAAGACTACTTCAAGTTCCACTTCATCAAGTACGACTACAACTCCAAGGATTCCAATCAAGATGATGTGGATCCAAAAGAAGAAGAACTAGAGAGTTCTTGAGGGTGACTCCGCCAACATACTTCACTCTTATCATTTTGGCAAGAACAAGTGCAATCAACTTCCACATCTTGCACTAGTTCAAGGAGTCACAAACCCTCTTGTTGATAAGACAAGGGACAAGGTAACCTAAAAGTTTTCATGGACATCATCTTTTGTGTGCATCACTCTATGTCTATGGATATCCTTGCTTGTTCCTTGTGGGACTAACCCATGTAGGTATTGAAAGTGCAATTCACTCAAATGGATAGCACCAAGAGATCTACATCAACATTGAGCATCCACATCTTCAATATCTACATGAAGTCATCATAGACAAAACCCAAGGTTAGTTCATCCCTCTTAGGGGGGATATCACATCTAGGGGGAGCTTTACTCTAAGACTTGAGCTAAAGCAACTCTAAAGATGTGAACAAAACAATGCTTTATGTAAAAGTGGCAACCCCACTTGATCTTAAACGATGAGTATGACCTATGATCAAGTGTTCTCACTTGACTCCTAAGTCAATATACTCATATATAGATGACCTAGTCATCGCAAATTGCTTGATAGATGCTAGAATTGGTTGTGCATGCCTTGTCACATATTTCATTTGCCATCTTATTGTGTGAGCATGCTGGTTGCATATTTTACTCATTCGAGGACATCCACTTGTTGTTTTGATTGTTTGGTTTTATCTTCTTTTGCCAAGTGGATGGACAAGAATGCCTAAGAACCTTCTCTAGCTATCTATGCTGTTCTCGTCTCAAACTCTATTCATGCTGCATCACAAAATTTGATCAAGTCAGATTCAAACCACTCTGTGTGAGGAGCGCTCGGAGTCCCCGATTCGTCATAGACTTAAACTTCCAAAACCTCTTTATGATTCTCGGTCTGACCGATACTCCACTCTCGGTCCTACCGAGATCATTAAGTTGATCTAGGTTTTCGATCTCGGTGCAACCGATTTGAACCTTTCGGTCACACCGAGTTTCAGTAACTGCTTGCAGTTATGAACCTCAGTGCCACCGAGTTGTTCCACTCGGTCACACCGACAGGGTCGGTCTATATATAGTCACGGGCAAAATTTTGGAAATTTCTCCGAACCCCTTCGCCCGCGCGATAGCCTGCTCTGCCCTCGTGGTCTCCGGATCGTCTTCTCGCCGCCAGCAGCCTCCAGTCGCTGGTCTCCGTCGCCGTCAACAGGAATTCTGCCCCGCCGTTGCCGCCGTAGCAAGTCCCCGCCGAACTAGGGTATGGACTTGATCTTTGTGCTATTCCCCAATCTGATTCCTAGCACATTGTGATCATATTGATTCTAGCCATGATTGAAACACTCCTATCCAGTCAAAACGCTCATAGATTAGGTTTGATTCGAAAATTCTAGGTTTAGGTTTCCGCCGAAACTATCTCGGACCCACCGAGATGAAAAACTCGGTCCCACCGATTTGGCTTATGCCATTGCACAAGTGAGACTCGGTCTGACCGAGAATTACTTATCGGTGTGACCGATTTTTGAACTCAGTGAAACCCTAGCAGTCTCGGTGCCACCGAACTGTGACTCGGTCCTACCGAGTTCACTAGTTTAGGTTCCAAAACTGCTTCGGTATCACCGAGTTTGAAAATCGGTAGATCCGAGATAATTTCAGTGGGAAACTAAAACTAAGTTTTTGGATCATTCTTTTGCAAAAATCTCTGCATTTTGTGATGCTCATCTTTTCTATCTCATCTATAATCTATTCACAGGGTCAGCAGTCAGTTTGCAGCATGTCTGATCAAAGTGATAGCCAAAATATGTCAGAGCAGCAGGTGCACATGAGTGAGGGCACTAGTCCCTCCAGCTCTTCTGATGAAGGCAGCAGGAGCACTCCTAGCAATTTGCCAAAGGCTGCCACGAGGCAAATGAAGAAGAGGACTTCAGATTCCGAAGATGAGGACTGTGTGGCAGAGGAAGAGGCCACTTCCAAGAGAGTTGAGCCAGCTCAAGGCACTAAGCCAGGTCTGAAAATCAAAAGGCCAGCAGGCAGGCAGCCAATGTCAAAGGCCAGAATGTCAACTGAGAAGCCATAGAGCCAGTTGCAGCTGAGGGCAAGAAAAGGAAGGAAAGGGTGAAGAAGACTGTGGCTAGAGTGCTTGGCAAAGCTTCCATCATGGAAGAGGAAGAAGAAGAAGAGGTAGCTGCACCAGCGCCCAAGGCACCCAAGCTAATGGGAGATGCCACAAAATCAGGGGGAGCTGCTTCCAAGGCCAAGCCAGCTCCAAAGCCAAAGCCTAAGAGAAATACAAGGAGCATTCCTGCAGCTGAGAAGAACAAGGCCCCAGTGCCTGAGACTGTTGCTGAAGATGAGGAAGAGAATGTTCTGAGAAAGCTAAAGCCCAAGATCCCAGACCACAACGATGCTCATCCTGTGGCTGAGGATATGAAGCTCAGGAGAGATTCAGGGCTGAGGAAGTGGAGAGAAGCAGACCCGTATGCTTCAAGGAGAAGGACAGCAGTTGACTACAGGTTTCACACCAAGGAGCAGCAGGATTTTTATGAGACAGTGCTGCTAGATAAGAAGCCCATTGTCTGTGATATGCGATGGGTTGATTGGCAATACATTAAGGACAATGAGGAGCACTATCCTGGAGTGCAAGACAGCTTCATAGCTTGTGGAGTAGCTGACTTTGTTGGGAAGAAGCTCACAAAGTGGAACGAGGAACTGATCATGCAATTCTACTCCACGGCACACTTTTATCCATATGGGAGGATCACATGGATGTCTGAGGGTACAAGGTACCAATCCACAGTTGCTGAGTGGGCACAGATCATTAATGCCCCAGAGGAGCAAGATGATGACTTGGATAGCTATGCCAAGAAGAAGATGGACCACAACTCGATGTCAAATATGTACAAGGAGATCCCAAATGAAGCACTTGATACCTTCAAGTTTGGATCAGTACATTACCTTCTGTCAGGGCTCCCGACTATCAATTGGATCTTGAGGCACACCTTATTGCCCAAACCAGGTGATCACAAGATGATCAGAGGCCATGCTATCAACTTGCTACATGTGTTTGATGTGCCTCAGAAGTTCAAGGTGATGAGCCTCATAGTGTAAACTATCAAGAGGACTGCAGCAGATCAGAAGAGGAGTTGCGGATATGCCCCTCAAATTCAGGAGCTCATCAACTCCAAGATGGGCACGGGCATATATCTATTGGACAAGGAACACCTGCCCATCCGTCCAGATTTCGAGGACAATCAAGTTGTCATGACTGAGAACGAGCCATCATCTGCCCAAGCATATGCAAAGAAGGAGAAGGCGAGGAAGGAGAAAGCTGCCAAGATGCCTACTCAAGAGGAGGCATCTGAGTATTTCTTGAAGACTAAACAAGAGCAGCTTGGTTACTTGATTGCATCCACGCTGAGGATTGAGCAAAGTCTGGCCACCCTCACTCAGAATCAGCAGAGCCTAGAGAGAATCATGGAACAGAAGTTCTATGACTTGGATGTCAAAGTAACGGAAGTTTAGTCTGTAGTGGAGCAGCTCCAGGAGGACATGTAGGAGAGGAGAGGCAGGACCACCACTCATGCCTTTGCCAGAGTGCCACGAGGCCCGAGGTCATCTGCCGTGCCAGTTGCTGACACAAGAGCCACCACCTCAGCACCAGCCACAGCCTCAGTTCCACCAGCTCCAGCATCTACTTCAGCTCCAACTCCAGCGACTACTTCAGCATCTACCGAAGCCTTCGTCCTTGGAGTGATCCGGACTCCACCACCACCTGAAGATCAAGCCTGAGCGTCGATTTAGCACTATGCATTTTCTAGGAACTTTTTGGTAACTTGTTGCCAAAGGGGGAGAAGATGTATAGATCATAGGCTTCGAGAGAGAGAGTGTTGCCTTTCTCTCTTGCTTTATTTGGTGGTTTTTCGAACTTGTTTGCTTTTGAGTGCTTGAGATACTACGTCATTATTTGTGACACATTGATGATCATGTGTTTGATCATAAGCTACACTTAATGCTTGCTTAATACTATTATCCTATCTATCTTGTGTGATCATTCACTATTCTTGGTGATGAGTGCATGTATTTCATTCTTATCATTTTGAGCGCTCCACCAAGATGTATGTGACATGGAAGAGTAACCCATGACTCTAACTCTTTGTGCATTTGCAGTCCAAAGCAAATTTTAAATATGCACAAATTTAGGGGGAGCTCTTACTTATCACATACTTCTCAAAGCGACGATATATTTCATGCTTATTATCATTTGTCGAAGCTTTGATCTATATGTTGTCATCAATTACCAAAAAGGGGGAGATTGAAAGTGCAACTATCCCTAGGTGGTTTTGGTAATTCATAACAACATATAGCTCATTGAGCTAATGCTATTCCAAGATGATTATTCCAGGAAAGCTCAATGATTGGCATGGCATTGATGTGAAAGTGGAACCCTCAAAATGCTAAGGACAAAGGATTGACTCAAGCTCAAAAGCTCCAGACTCTTCATTTTATATTTTAGTGATCCAAGATCACATTGAGTCTTTAGGAAAAGCCAATACTATCAAGGAGGGATGAGGTGTTGCTTAATGAGCCTCTTGCTTCATGTGCTTAGTGATATGCTCCAAAACACTCAACTACTTTCCCATATCCACATATGACCTAAACCCTAAGCCAAACTCGGTCCTACCGATTCTTCCTATCCGGCACCACCGAGTTTCACTTGTCATTAGCCACTGCCAAACCCTAGCAATTCGGTCCTACCGATAAGGATCTCGGTCTCACCGAGATGGGGTTGCAAACTCTCTGTTTCCCTTTCGTAACTTTTCGGTCTCACCGAAAGAGCGAATCGGTCCCACCGAGATTGCAATGTAAACTCAGTGTTTCCCCTTTGTAACTTTTCGGTCTCACCGAGTTCCACTCGGTCTCACCGAAATAGCAAATCGGTCCCACCGAGTTTGCCTGACCAACTCTCTGGTTAGCTAATTACCAAATTCGGTCTCACCGAGTTTGTGTAATCGATCTCACCGAGATTACGTTATGCCCAAACCCTAACCATATCGGTCCTACCGAGTTGCATGTCAGTCCCACCGAAAATCTCTAACGGTCACTAGGTTTACATTTTCGGTCCGACCGAGTTTATTAATTCGGTCCCACCGAGATTGGAAAACTGTGTAACGGTTGGATTTTGTGTGGAGGCTATATATACCCCTCCACCTCCTTCTCATTCGAGGAGAGAGCCATCAGAACACACACACCATTACAACTCATATGTTCTGAGAGAGAACCACCTACTCATGTGTTGAGACCAAGATATTCCATTCCTACCATATGAATCTTGATCTCTAGCCTTCCCAAGTTGCTTTCCACTCAAATCTTCTTTCCACCAAATCCAAATCCTATGAGAGAGAGTTGAGTGTTGGGGAGACTATCATTTGAAGCACAAGAGCAAGGAGTTCATTACCTACACACCATTTGTTACTTCTTGGAGAGTGGTGTCTCCTAGATTGGCTAGGTCACTTGGGAGCCTCCGACAGATTGTGGAGTTGAACCAAGGAGTTTGTAAGGGCAAGGAGATCGCCTACTTCGTGAAGATCTACCGCTAGTGAGGCAGTCCTGTGTGGGCGATGGCCATGGTGGGATAGACAAGGTTGCTTCTTCGTGGACCCTTTGTGGGTGGTTGCTTCTTCGTGGACCCTTCGTGGGTGGAGCCCTGTGTGGACTCGCGCAACCGTTACCCTTGGGTGGAGCCCTGTGTGGACTCGCGCAACCGTTACCCTTTCGTGGGTTGAAGTCTCCATCAACGTGGATGTAGGATAGCACCACCTATCCGAACCACGGGAAAACATTCCGTGTCTCCAATTGCGTTTGAATTCTCCAAACCCTTCCCTTTACATTCTTGCAAGTTGCATGCTTTACTTCCGCTGCCTATATACTCTTTGCATGCTTGCTTGAAATTATGTGATGATTGCTTGACTTGTCCTAAATTAGCTAAAATCTGCCAAGAACTAAAAATTGGGAAAAGGTTAAGTTTTTACTTGGTCAAGTAGTCTAATCACCCCCCCTCTAGACATACTTTCGATCCTACAAGTTTCATCAGAGCTTTGTTCTCGATTTGCTTTGATCTCCATGGCTTTTGGTGGTCATAGCCTTGGTTTCACAACCTAGGAGAGTATGGCGTCTAGCGAGGGAAATTATCACCGTAGAGGTCCTTACTTTGATGGTACTAATTTTGCTAGTTGGAAGCATAAAATGAAAATGCATATTCTTGGACATAACCCCGCCGTTTGGGCTATTGTGTGTGTTGGTTTGCAGGTGACTTCTTTGATGGGAGAGAACCGAACCGTGAAGCTACCGGCGGATGAGTTGAAGATGTTGCAATACAATGCTCAAGCCTGTGATATTCTCTTCAATGGATTGTGCCCCGAAGAATTCAACAAAATCAGCCGTCTTGAGAATTGCGAAGGAAATTTGGGACACTTTGATTGATATGCACGAAGGTACCCGACTCCGTCAAGGAATCCAAGTTGGATGTGCTTCAAAGCCAACTTGACAAGTTCAAGATGAAGGATGGTGAAGGTGTCGCTGAAATGTACTCTAGGCTTGCTCTCATCACAAATGAGATTGCCGGCTTAGGAAGTGAAGAGATGACCGATAAATTCATCATCAAGAAGATTCTAAGAGCCTTGGGATGGAAAATGATACCGTGTGCACATTGATCCAAATGATGCCCAATTACAAAGATCTCAAGCCAACGGAGGTGATTGGAAGAATTGTTGCTCATGAGATGTCACTTAAGGATAAAGAGGAACTTCACAACAAATCAAGTGGTGCCTATAAAGCCTCATGTGAAGCCCCTACATCATCAAGTGAGAAACAAGACTTTAATGAAGAATTGAGCTTAATGGTGAAGAACTTCAACAAGTTCTACAAGAGTAGAAGCAAAGATAGAAGCTCCAAGTCAAGGTCCTACAATGACAAAAGATCTTCTAGTCGAGAGCGAAACTGCTACAATTGTGGAAGACCCAGACACTATTCCAATGAGTGTACGGCTCCCTACAAGAGAAGAGAAGATTCTCCAAAAAGAAGAAGCAAAGGATCACCACCAAGAGAGGGAAGGAGTAGAGATGATCGTTATGAATGAAGATACTCACGGAGAAGCAAGGATTCGGAAAGGAAGGATGATCGTTATGAACGAAGATACTCACGGAGAAGCAAGGATTCGGAAAGGAAGGAAAAATCATCAAGGAGCTACACAAGACGAAGACATCAAGCTCATGTTGGTGAATGGGTATCCGGCTCCGACTCCGACAGCCACTCCAAGAGAAGTTATCACTCCGACTCCGAAGATACTCAAGATGAAGGTGTTGCCGGTCTAGCACTTGTGTCAACCAACTCCTACGACATATTTGACTCACCAAATGAAGTAATTGGAAGATGTTTCATGGCCAAAGGTCCTAAGGTAACACACCCCGAGTATGTTAATTTCAATAGTGATGAGGATGACTTGTTAGGTGATGATTTGCTTGTTGACAACTCTAGTGATGAATACTATGATGAAATGTCAATTAAACATGCTAATCAAGATAAAACGAATGACAATGATAAGGAGAAGATTGAGGCCCTAACTAAAGAACTAAACACTCTTAAGTTAGCTCATGAAACCATATTCGAAGATCATCGAGAACTTTTAAGAGCTCATGAGAAATTACGCTTTGAAAAGCTCAATCTTGAGCAAGAGCATGAGTTCTTAAAGGCAATCAATGATGATCTCCGCAAGAAAAGTTCTTCTTACATTGCCAAGCGTTTACTCTTATCCACTTACATGCCTCAAGTCAAGTCTAGTAACAAGAACAAGAAAGATTCTTCCCTCTAGTAGTAACAATGATCATGCTAAATCCAATATTGTTACTTCTAGTAGCTCTCTTGATTCCACTAATGATTCTCTTAGCCAAGTTACACTTGAGCAATAAAATAGCTTATTGAAGGTAATTATAGAGAAAGGAGTGTACAAAAGCCTTGCCGGGAGTAAGCAATTCGAGGAAATTGTGCGCAAGCAAGGAATGCACCGGAAGAATCAAGGTGTTGGTTTTGAACGAAAGTTCAATGCCAATGGAGTTGAGTGGGAAGAAGATCAATACCCCAAGACAAAGTTTGTCCCTCAACAAGAGAAGTATACTTCTTTCAAGGGGACACAAGCTCAAAATGATCTTCCACCACAAGACTACAAGCAAAAAGGCAAGGACAAGCTTCAAGAGGAAATTGACGCATTTGAAGAAGCTCCAAAGACCTTAGTCAAGTGGATTCCCAAGACTACTTCAAGTTCCACTTCATCAAGTACGACTACAACTCCAAGGATTCCAATCAAGATGATGTGGATCCAAAAGAAGAAGAACTAGAGAGTTCTTGAGGGTGACTCCGCCAACATACTTCACTCTTATCATTTTGGCAAGAACAAGTGCAATCAACTTCCACATCTTGCACTAGTTCAAGGAGTCACAAACCCTCTTGTTGATAAGACAAGGGACAAGGTAACCTAAAAGTTTTCATGGACATCATCTTTTGTGTGCATCACTCTATGTCTATGGATATCCTTGCTTGTTCCTTGTGGGACTAACCCATGTAGGTATTGAAAGTGCAATTCACTCAAATGGATAGCACCATGAGATCTACATCAACATTGAGCATCCACATCTTCAATATCTACATGAAGTCATCATAGACAAAACCCAAGGTTAGTTCATCCCCCTCTAGACATACTTTCGATCCTACAACTTGTAATACCGGCGTTTTCTTGAAAAAGTGTTCTCAAAAACGACCTACCATGAACGAAGATTCATGGCTTTCAAGCCAAACTAGCAATGATATGGCCGCATCCGTTGAATAGTTTCTGATAATATGCCCAAATTTGGTGCATGCCTCCGTCTTGTGATGGCAAACAATGTTGCCAAAGCGAGGTTCCAACTTGTTTAACAAAAAAACCGTTTTTCATTTTTTGAATGCTAAAGACATGCGTTTTTCGTGAAGCGGCTACAAGGAGGGTCACCCCAAACGGCGCCATCCCATATCTATCTCAAAGTAGACCCTATTTTACAGATGGTCGCCAAAAAGCATGCATTTCCGACCCTCGTAGCTACTCCCGGCAATTCAGACCACCTTCGGCCGATTGAGCTGGAACCGGCTGGAATTTGAACTGCGGGTCCGCCATAGCTTGCCCGTTATTTTCACTAAAAATGGTTTTTAGCTTCACGGGTAGGCATTTGATCACAGAATCGACAACAGATTTGCATGGCTCAAACCCTAGCCACGGACGGCCGCCGCGATGAAATCGGCCGGTTTTTAAAAACACCGTTAAAAATTCAAAAAAATCAAAAAATGGGAGACCTCCGCGTCACATCATCAAATGTGGCCTACCAACTAGCAAAAATACTAAACTTGCAATACCGGCATTTTCTTCAAAACCTGTTCTCAAAAACGACCTACCATGAACGAAGAATCATGGCTTTCAAGCCAAACTAGCAATGATATGGCCGCATCCGTTGAATAGTTTTTGATAGTATGCCCAAATTTGGCGCATGCCTCCGTCTTGTGATGGCAAACAATGTTGCCAAAGTGAGGTTCCAACTTGTTTAACAAAAAAACCGTTTTTCATTTTTTGAATGCTAAAGACATGCGTTTTTCGTGAAGCGGCTACAAGGAGGGTCACCCCAAACGGCGCCATTCCATGTCTATCTCAAAGTAGACCGTATTTTACGTACGGTCGCCAAAAAGCATGCATTTCCGACCCTCGTAGCTACTCCCGGCAATTCAGACCACCTTCGGCCAATTTAGCTAGAACCGGCCGGAATTTGAACTGCGAGTCCTCCATAGCTTGCTCGTTATTTTCACTAAAAATGCTTTTTAGCTTCACAGGTTGGCATTTCATCACAGAATCGAACGGATTTGCACGGCTCACCCTAGCCATGGACGGCCGCCGCGACGAAATCGGCCGGTTTTTGAAAACACCATAAAAAATTCAAAAAAAATCAAAAAAATGGGAGACCTCCGCGTCACATCATCAAATGTGGCCTACCAACTAGAAAAAAAAATACTAAACTTGCAATACCGGCATTTTCTTGAAAAAGCGTTCTCAAAAACGACCTACCATGAACGAAGATTCATGGCTTTCAAGACAAACTAGCAATGATATGGCCGCATCTGTTGAATAAGTTCTGATAATATGCCCAAATTTGGCGCATGCCTCCGTCTTGTGATGGTAAACAATGTTGCCAAAGCGAGGTTCCAACTTGTTTAATAAAAAAACCGTTTTTCATTTTTTGAATGCTAAAGACATGCATTTTTCGTGAAGCGGCTACGAGGAGGGTCAACCTAAACGGCGCCATTCCATGTCTATCTCAAAGTAGACCCTATTTTACGGACGGTCGCCAAAAAGCATGCATTTCCGACCCTCATAGCTACTGCCGGCAATTCAGACCACCTTCGGCGATTCAGCTGGAATCGGCTGGAATTTGAACTGCGGGTCCTCCATAGCTTGCCCGTTATTTTCACTAAAAATGCTATTTAGCTTCACAGGTAGGCATTTCATCACAGAATCGACAACAGATTTGCCCGGCTTAAACCCTAGCCACGGACGGCCGCCGCGACGAAATCTGCAGGTTTTTGAAAACACCTTAAAAATTCAAAAAAAATCAAAAAAATGGGAGACCTCCGCGTCACATCATCAAATGTTGCCTACCAACTAGAAAAAAATACTAAACTTGCAATACCAGCGTTTCCTTGAAAAAGTCTTCTCAAAAACGACCTAACATGAACAAAGATTCATGGCTTTCAAGCCAAACCAGCAATGATATGGCCGCATCCGTTGAATAGTTTCTGATAATATGCCCAAATTTGGCGCATGCCTCCGTCTTGTGATGGCAAACAATGTTGCCAAAGCGAGGTTCCAACTTGTTTAACAAAAAAACCATTTTTCATTTTTTGAATGCTAAAGACATGCGTTTTTTGTGAAGCGGCTACAAGGAGGGTCACCCCAAACGGCGCCATTCCATGTCTATCTCAAAGTAGACCCTATTTTACGGACGGTCGCCAAAAAGCATGCATTTCCGACCCTCGTAGCTACTCCCGGCAATTCAGACCAACTTCGGCCGATTCAGTTGGAACCGGCAAGAATTTGAACTACGGGTCCTCCATAGCTTGCCCGTTATTTTCACTAAAAATGTTTTTTAGCTTCACAGGTAGGCATTTCATCACAGAATCAACAACAGATTTGCACGGCTCAAACCCTAGCCACGGACGGCCGCCGCGACGAAATCGGCCGGTTTTTGAAAACACCGTAAAAAATTCAAAAAATTCAAAAAATGGGAGACCTCCCCGTCACATCATCAAATGTGGCCTACCAACTAGCAAAAATACTAAACTTGCAATACCGGCGTTTTCGTGAAAAATTGTTCTCAAAAATGACCTACCATGAACGAAGATTCATGGCTTTCAAGCCAAACTAGCAATGATATGGCCGCATCCGTTGAATAGTTTCTAATAATATGCCCAAATTTGGCGCATGCCTCCGTCTTGTGATGGCAAACAATGTTGCCAAAGCGAGGTTCCAACTTGTTTAACAAAAAAACCATTTTTCATTTTTTGAATGCTAAAGACATGCGTTTTTCATGAAGCGGCTACAAGGAGGGTCACCCCAAACGGCACCATTCCATGTCTATCTCAAAGTAGACCCTATTTTACGGACGGTCGCCAAAAAGCATGCATTTCCGACCCTCGTAGCTACTCCCGGCAATTCAGACCAACTTCGGCCGATTCAGCTGGAACCGGCTGGAATTTGAACTGCGGGTCCTCCATAGCTTGCCCGTTATTTTCACTAAAAATGCTTTTTAGCTTCACAGGTAGGCATTTCATCACAGAATCGACAACAGATTTGCACAGCTCAAACCCTAGCCACGGATGGCCGCCGCGATAAAATCGGCCGGTTTTTGAAAACACCGTAAAAAATTCGAAAAAATCAAAAAAATTGGGAGACCTCCGCGTCACATCATCAAATGTGGCCTACCAACTAGCAAAAATACTAAACTTGCAATACCAGCGTTTTCTTGAGCTACTCGGTATGATTTTAACCATGATTTTTACAAAGTTTACAAAAAACCCTATTTTTCTCTACCCCCAAACCCAAAAGAATTTCCCTCCCACACCAAAATTTTCCCTCCACCAAAATTTCCCTCTCCCAAAATTTCCCTCCACTCCCTCTCCCACTACCATGCGGGACCCACCACTCCCTCTCCCACTAACACGCGGGATCCCCTCCCCTCCCAAAATTTCCCCTCCCTCTCCCATTCCCCACCCCGCAACCCTAGCGCCGCCCCTCCTCTGATCCGCCCCGACGAACCGCCCGCTCCGCGCCGCCCCGCTCCCACTCCCTCCCCTGCTCCGTGCCGCCCCGCCACGCCGCGCCGCGGTGCGCCGCCCACCCCGATGACGAATCCACCCTTCTCTCTTCCCTCGACGACGGTTGCTACATCGACGGCTACATCGACCGCCCGGGCTACGACTACATCAACGATAGTGAGTACATCGGCGACGGTGGCGACATCATCCACATCATCAACGATCGGCGACGGCGATAGGTACCCCTCTCCTCTCCCATCTCCCCTCGATCTTCTAGGGTTCGGTAGATCCCCCTCCTGGTCGACCTAGGGTTAGGATTCGGTCGATCTAGGGTTAGGATTCGGTCAATCTAGGGTTAGGATTCAGTTGATCTACGAGCTCCTGGTGGTTCTTGTTCATGTTCATCGGACAAGTTGTTCATGTTCATCGAGCTCCTGGTTCTTGTTCTTGTTCATGTCGGTCTAGGGTTACGATTCGTTTTCTTGTCGATCTAGGGTTAGGATTCGCATGTCGGCTCCTCCCTCCCTGCTCGAACCCTTCTAATCCAAAACGTGCTCGCCAGATTCACTCATGGTGCTTGGCTTGGGTCACAGTTGGTTATGTTGCATGCGTGTCCTTGTGCACATGTAGTGCTGGTGGTTTAAGGCACTAAGAATTGGAAGCAGGCGCTTATGGCAATTTAGATCTCATCTAGTAGTTCTTAGTTTGATCCGATCGTTTGTGGCAATGTAGAATTGGAAGTAGACGCTTGTGGCAACTAATTGAGTGGAGTATCCTTCTCAGCCAAGCACAAATCTGCTTGTTTTTAAATGCCCAATTGACAGTAATTGCACGTCCTGCAAGACATTGCTTTTTATGCTTATTATTATTACTGTTTAAAAGGTTGCACTGTTTATCAGATATATTGTTTATTTGTTTGGATCTTTCATGTCATAATCTTAAAAAAATGCTTGCTTGATACTCCTGGAGCTCCTGGTGGTTTGTTTGATCCCCCTCATGGTTTAGGGTTCATGTTGATGGAGAGGAAGTGCACGATTTTAGGGGATGGGGATGGATGAGGAAGTGGATGAGGTTTGAGGAAGACCTCCCTCTGGTTCATGTTGCTTGTGTATGATTTAATTACTTAGCTTGTATCAGTAGCACTTGGAGAAGGTGCCCCTCAGGGCCTCTCATGCTACCCATTCCTGTTGTTTTGAGGTTATGGGTGGGTTTGCTGTGTGTTTGGTTATATTGTGCTTGTGCGTTGGTCTGGTTCGTGGCATGTTTACCACTCTTGTGAGCGGGGCGCTGTGTCACTGATGTTTCTGAACCTGATGTTTATGCCGTATCTCTCTGATGAGATGTATGGCCAAGTGAATGCTGTCATCATCACGATTCACCCCTATGAAACCAAAAGTTTATTTCCCTTTGATTTCATCGAAACTGATGCCTTGTGCTGGCCCAAGATGTTGTAATATCTTTCTATGGCTGCCCATGATCTGTCCTTTTTTGCGGGTATGGCATTCTTTCTGTACTCAAACACAAAAGCAATCTGTGTTAAGTAGATGGTGTTGTGTTCAGTCACCAAGCTATAGTGGAATTACATGATTCAGATGAGCATTTCTTTATCAGCACAGAGGTCGTCCCGTGTGGCCCTCTCGCCTTTTTTTGTTGTTGTTGCAAAGACCGGGAACTTTATTGAGCAGTTGAGAATAATTTTTTCATCTGCTTTTGTACTTCTGCAAGTACTGTTGTTTCATGCTTTACTAGTGGAAACATCTAGTTGTTTTGAAGGTCCTCATGATATACTCGTCTAGCTTGCTGTCAGACTGTCTAAGCATGTGTACATGACACCAATTCACTAGTTCATGTTGCTTGCTTGCTAACATACATGTTGCTTGCAAGCATACATGCTTAATTAGGGTTTCCATCAACAGTACTTGCTTGTATCAGTAGCACATGGAGAAGAAGCTACTTGCTTGCTTATTAATTAGGGTTTGTGTCAATAGTATTTGCCTGCTTCTTTTCAAATTCCTTCATTGCTTGCTTGTTTCTATCAGTAGCACTTTGCTTGCTTGCTTGTTTAGTGTACATATATTTCCATTGTACATGCATGCTTGTTTAGTGCACTTACATGTTTGCTTAATTAATAACAGTACATCACTGTATGTGCATGATGGTCCAAATGCTTTCCTTTATTGATACAAGTGCATCATTTTACTTTATCCATGTTGTATCTGATTGTTGTTTATTATATTTTGCAAGCACCACTTCAAGATCATCCATGGCAAGGATGACAAGGTCAAACATGAGGCCAACCGTTGGTATGCAACTTGCTCCTTGTGGTTATACTATCAGTTTCATAAAATTTGTGTCTTAATATGCTAAGTGAAATGTATTGCTGCAATCTGAATAAGCTGGCTTAATTGTTCCTGTGTGCTGTTAGTCTTCCTTACCTGAATAACTAGGATTAAATGATAATAAAATTTCATAAGATATGTTTGGCTATCTGTCCATGCATTCCAAACATTCACCTAATAGTTACGTTTCCTTTATCATGCAAAGAGGATCCTCTCACCGAGTACGAGAAGGTTAGGGCTAGAAATATCATGAGGAACAATCGGATGTTACAGTCCCTTGGCATCAGTGCAATAGCGTCGATGATTAGGAAAACAAATGGTGTACAAGAAGGTAGAAGTGATGAGGTTCAAGAAGGTAGTGGAGTTATCAATGATGACCCAGAGTACAATCCTAAGGAGGATGAAGTTATTGATGGAGAGGAAGTGGATGATGTTGTAGTGAACAAGACTGTTAAGGTGCAAACTCTGTCTTGCTTGGAGGGTTGGGGTTCTTTTATGCTATGTTATTCCTTGTGCTCGCATATTTCTCTTGTGATCTAATGCATTTTTCCATGCTGTTTATACGAGGCACTGAAGGAATCTAGGACGAAGAGGCCTGGTGTTAAGAAGACAGTTAGCAAGAAGAAGAGCTCAGAAACATCTGCTGCAATGCCTCCGGGAAGGGTGATGGCCCCAGCTCTAGGACAAAAAAGGAGGATCCTGGAACCTGATGAACCTACCCTTGATAGAGTCACAAGGCAGAAAGCAAAGATGGTGACTGCGACGGACCATCAAGAAAGTCTGTTGCGCATGGACTCTGAGACCTCGGTGCAAATGGGTGATGAGTTGCCGCCCATGGATGAAGGAACCACTCTCAGCATGGATGGAAGTGGCACTGTCTGCCTAGATGAAGGAGGAACCATTTGCATTGATGAAGCAGGCGGACATCAGCCCTGTTGCACCTTCTATTGACAGGAATGATGTCATCAATGAAGAAGAACAGCAGGTCGTGCTTCAATCAGGCAAGTTGACCTTTGCAATGCTATCTTTTACTAGTGCATTTTCCAAATGGAATGATCATGTATGCTTTTGTCGATTCCTGCATTTGTCGATTTCTATTCTAATTTATGAGTTCAGTTTCATTTTTAGATGCAATGACTACCAATACTAGACTTAGAAAGGGCAAAGGGCTAGAGAGGATCACCAAGTCGCTTGGTAGCAAGGTGCCTATCCAAGTTGCCGAAGGGATGAAGCGTCCAGAGAAGCCTCTGTAGGTAGCAAAGCTTTCTTCTGAGTGTGGACTCATTGCAAGAAGCCATCTTCCGGTTCTTCCTCACTTCAAGCTATACAAAAAAATGCTAGTCTATTGGAGAACTACATTGGGAAAGTTGTTGTAAGCTACTTGTTTCGTAGTTAATGTGCTATCTATTTTCTATTACACCTATGAATGATCACTAATATTGTTCCTACCTTGTTTGCTATCTTGGTAGGCAAATTTTGAGATGAACACGGACTCGGAGACCATCAAGACCGCGTACAAAGATATTCTGCAGAAAAATTCAAAGAACACACGCCATCAGATCAAGAAGAAGTATTTTGATACCGTAGCCGCAAATAAAGTCAGCATTAAGACTCCGGTGCCTGATCTGACAGATGGTGAATGGCAAGCTCTCGTGGAGATGTGGTCTACCCCAAGACACAAGGTTTGTCTCTGCTTTGTTTGATGCTTTATGTTCTACACATGATATGCTAGTGCTAGATCATGCTGACAGTATGCTTTTTTGTAGGAAACCTGTGTGCCGAACAAGATGAATCGAGAAAAAGTCGTGTACAATCAGAGAACTGGTTCCAGGCACTACACAACACACATTTTTGCCACTGTGAGAACTTTTCTCTAGAGACCTTACCATTTGCTCCTCATTGAATAACATTTCTGATTCTTGCTGAATAACATTTTGATTTTTGTTGAAAAACATTTCAGAAAGAAGAGCGTAAGGGTGAGGAGCTGTCTATGATTGACTTGTTTAAGGCCACCCACAACAGCAAGAAGCACGGGTTTTCGGAGCCAGTCAAGACTGCTATAGTAAGTCACTCCATGCTTTGCCCTGTTTGATTTACAGCCAGCTTTGATGCTTTGATGATTTGATGCTGTTTGATTCGGAGCCAGTCAAGAACACACGCTATGTTCCATGCTTTGATGTTGTTTGATAGTTCAACAACGATATCAGAACTTGCTATAGCTATTTGTTGCATTTTTTACGATATGATGAAATTTGATCTGAATGTTAGTTTGATGATCGGCTCACTCGGGAAGCCATCTTATATAGAACCACCATTCTAGGCTTAATGAAGCGATCATATTGTTACAATTGCATGTCTCCAGGTCACTAGTCATCATCTTCTTGTATAGATTTTGTGTGCTGGTTTGGTTACTTCAAATAATCCATTTTTGTGCTGGTTTGGTTTCTCTTGCTTGGTTTGGGTTGCAAAATGAGAAATAGATCTCCCACTAATGCCTATCATTTTCCTCCATATGCTAGCTTGAGATGGAAAAAATGAAGGACGCGCCGGTACCAGAAGGTGAAGAGCCAAAGTTTGTTGTTGAAATTGTCGAAGAAGTGCTCAAGACCGAAGTCAAGCAAAGCACATTCCTCAGGAATGTTGGGGTCCAGTCATCTAGGAACAACTCCGGCAAAGTGATAACCCACAAGTATAGGGGATCAATTGTAGCCTCTTTCGATAAGTAAGAGTGTCGAACCCAACGAGGAGGTAAAGGTAGAACAAATATTCCCTCAAGTTCTATCGACCACTGATACAACTCTACGCACGCTTGACGTTCGCTTTACCTAGAACAAGTATGAAACTAGAAGTACTTTGTAGGTGTTGTTGGATAGGTTTGCAAGATAATAAAGATTATGTAAATAAAAAGTAGGGGCTGTTTAAGTAAAGACACAATAAAGTAAATATAGCGAGTGTGGCAAAGTGGTGGTAGGAGTTGCAAAATTGCCCCTAAGCAATTGACTACTTTAGTAGACCGATAGCAAGTATCATGTGGGGGAGGCCACTGCTAGCATGTCATCCCTGACTTGGAATTCTATGCACTTATGATTGGAACTATTAGCAAGCATCCGCAACTACTAATGTTCATTAAGGTATAACCCAACCATAGCATTAAGATATATTGGTCCCCCTTCAATCCCGTATGCATCAATTTCTATGCTAGGTTGAAGCTTCTGTCACTCTTGCCCTCCAATACATAGTCCTATCAACAAACAACTAACCCTAGGGTGTGATCCACGCGCGCAATCATATGATGGGAACCAAAGGACAGCAACATAACCACAAGAAAATTAAATCAATCATAGCAATTCATCAACCACCGATAGGACAACGAAAATCTACTCAGACATCATAGGATGGCAACACATCATTGGATAATAATATGAAGCACAAAGCACCATGTTCAAGTAGAGGGTACATCGGGTTGCGGGAGAGTGGACCGCTGTAGATAGAGGGGGGAAGGTGATGGAGATGTTGGTGAAGACGGCGGAGGTGTTGGTGTAGATCGCGGTGATGATGATGATGGCCACGGTAGCGTTCCGGCGCCACCGAAAGAGAAGGGGAGAGGGGGCCCCTTCGTCTTCTTCTTCCTTGACCTCCTCCCTAGATGGGAGAAGGGTTTCCCCTCTGGTCCTTGGCCTCCATAGCATGGGAGGGGCGAGAGCCCCTCCGAGATTGGATCTGTCTCTCTGTCTCTCTCTGTTTCTGCGTTCTCAGATTCTTCCCTTTCACCATTTCTTATATTCCCGGAGATCCGTAACTCCGATTGGGCTGAAATATTAGCACGATCTCTATCCGGATATTATCTTTCTTGCGGCGAAATAAGGGCATCAACCACCTTAAGGGTGGCCCATGAGGGTCAGGGGCGCGCCCCCTGCCTTGTGGCCACCTCGGGCACCGTCTCGCGTGGATGTTTCTTCCCAAAAATCATAAATATTCTGAAAAAATCTCCGTCAGTTTTTATTCCATTTGGACTCCGTTTGATATGGATATTCTGCGAAACAAAAAAACATGCAACAAACAGGAACTGGCACTGGGCAC
The DNA here is from genome assembly GCF_003073215.2 of Triticum urartu. Taxonomy (NCBI): domain Eukaryota; kingdom Viridiplantae; phylum Streptophyta; class Magnoliopsida; order Poales; family Poaceae; genus Triticum; species Triticum urartu. The sequence continues at coordinate 518,494,800 of NC_053023.1, forward strand.
TGGATCAATATGTTAGTCCCAAAAATAGTATAAAAAGTTGCCAAAAGTATATGAAAGTTGTAGAATATTGGCATGGAACAATCAAAAATTATAGATACGACGGAGACGTATCAGCATCCCCAAGCTTAATTCCTGCTCGTCCTCGAGTAGGTAAATGATAAAAAAAGATAATTTTTGATGTGGAATGCTACCTAGCATAATCTTGATCACATATCTAATCATGGCATGAATATTAAGACACGAGTGATTCAAAGCAATAGTCTATCATTTGACATAAAAACAATAATACTTCAAACCTACTAATAAAGCAATCATGTCTTTTTGAAATAACATGGCCAAAGAAAGTTATCCCTACAAAATCATATAGTTTGGCTATGCTCCATCTTCACCACACAAAATATTCACATCATGCGCAACCCCGATGACAAGCCAAGCAATTGTTTCATACTTTTGACGTTCTCAAACCTTTTCAACTTTCACGCAATACATGAGCGTGAGCCATGGATATAGCACTATGGGTGGAATAGAATGGTGGTTGTGGAGAAGACAAAAAGGAGAAGATAGTCCCACATCAACTAGGCGTATCAACGGGCTATGGAGATGCCGATCAATAGATATCAATGTGAGTGAGTAGGGATTTCCATGCAACGGATGCACTAGAGCTATAAGTGTATGAAAGCTCCAACTGAAACTAAGTGGGTGTGCATCCAACTTGCTTGCTCATGAAGACCTCGGGAATTTGAGGAAGCCCATCATCGGAATATACAAGCCAAGTTCTATAATGAAAATTCCCACTAGTATATGAAAGTGATAACTCAAGAGACTCTCTATATGAAGAACATGGTGCTACTTTGAAGCACAAGTGTGGGAAAAGGATAGTATCACTGCCCCTTCTCTCTTTTTCTCTCTTTTTTTGTTTTTTTGGTGGGCTTCTTTGGCCTCTTTTTTTTATTTGGGCTTCTTTGGCCTCTTTTTTTTTGTAAAGTCCAGAGTCTCATCCCGACTTATGGGGGAATCATAGTCTCCATCATCCTTTCCTCACTGGGGCAATGCTCTGATAATGATGATCATCACACTTTTATTTACTTACAACCCAATATTACAACTCGATACCAAAGATATGACTATATGAATGCCTCCGGCGGTGTCCCGGGATGTGAAATGATCTAGCGTAGCAATGACATCAAAAAAAGGACAATCCATGAAAACATCATGCTAGCTATCTTACGATCATGCAAAGCAATATGACAATGAATGCTCAAGTCATGTATATGATGATGATGAAAGTTGCATGGCAATATATCTCGGAATGGCTATGGAAATGCCATGATAGGTAGGTATGGTGGCTGTTTTGAGGAAGGTATATGGTGGGTTTATGGTACCGGCGAAAGTTGCCCAATACTAGAGAGGCTAGCAACGGTGGAAGGGTGAGAGTGCGTATAATCCATGGACTCAACATTAGTCATAAAGAACTCACATAATTATTGCAAAAGTCTATTAGATATTGAAACAAAGTACTACGCTCATGCTCCTAGGGGGATAGATTGGTAGGAAAAGACCATCGCTCGTCCCCGACCGCCACTCATACGGAAGACAATCAACAAATAAATCATGCTCCGACTTCATCACATAACGGTTCACCATACGTGCATGCTACGGGAATCACAAACCTAAACACAAGTATTTCTACTAATCCACAACTACCCAATAGCATGACTCTAATATCACCATCTTTATATCGCAAAACTATTGCAAGGAATTAAACATATCATATTCAGTGATCTACAAGTTTTATGTAGGATTTTATGACTAACCATGTGAATGACCAGTTCCTTTCATCTCTCAAAATAGATATAAGTGAAGCAATAGAGTTTAATTATTTCTACAAAAGATATGCCCACGCTCTAACAAATATAAGTGAAGCCAAAAGGCATTCTAAAAATGGCAGTTTTCTATGTAAAGAGAAACAGGCAACCCAAGCTTCAAATGATATAAGTGAAGCACATGAAGCATTCTATAAAGCCATACTCAAAAGATATAAGTGAAGTACAAAGAGCATTCTATAAATCAACCAAGGACTATCTCATACCAGCATGGTGCATAAAAAATGAAAACTAAATGCAAAAGACGCTCCAAGATTGCACATATCGCATGAACGAAACGAATCCGAAAACATACCGATACTTGTTGAAGAAAGAGGGGATGCCTTCCGGGGCATCCCCAAGCTTAGACACTTGAGTCTCCTTGAATATTTACTTGGGGTGCCTCGGGCATCCCCAATCTTGAGCTCTTGCCTCTCTTCCTTCTTCTCACATCGAGACCTTCTCGATCATCGAACACTTCATCCACACAAAACTTCAACAGAAAACTCGGTAAGATCCGTTAGTATAATAAAGCAAATCACTACTCTAAGTACTGTTGCAAACCAATTCATATTTTGTTTTTGCATTTTTTCTACTGTAGTGTAACTTTTTCATGACTTAATCCACTAATATAAATTGATAGTTTCATCAAAACAAGCAAACTATGCATCAAAAATAGAATATGTCTAAAACAGAACAGTCTGTAATAATCTAAATATTCACCATACTTCTGATACTTTAAAAATTCTAAAAAAAATTAGGACAAATAAAAATTTGTATAGGAATACAGTGCAAAGAGAATCAGAACCATTTGACGTTCCAGCTAGAAAGGTAAAATCGCGCACTACAGCCAAAGTTTCTGTCCTGCACCGTACAAACCATCAAGCAAATGTAAACATCCTAAAGGCAAACCTTGGCACATTATTTTTATAATACAATGGAATTGTACAAGGGGATAATTATTTTTATTGAAAAGTTTCAGTAATCAAGATTCACAAAGTTTCCGTGAGCATGAACAAAGTTCAAGGCTAGCTCCCACTTCAACAATGCTTGTCTTTCTCACTTTCGCTTTCCTTTTTGAAAAAGTTTTGGGTTCCCCTCTTTATTTTTGTTGTTTTTAAACTATATAAAAGCACTCAACAGAAATAAATGACTCTCTAAAACTTCCGGGTTGTCTCCCTGGCAGCGCTTTCTTTAAAGCCATTAAGCTAGGCATATAGTGCTCAAGTAATGGATCCACCCGGATCCCAAGGTATATCAAAGCCAATTTTAATTAACAATGATTTGTAATTTAGTGGTGAGCACAAGGTAACATATATCATGTAATGACGAAGTCTAACTCTCTTCCTATGCATCGACATGTCATAAAAGAACAATTCATGCACACAAAGTAAAGGCCAATGCATAGTATAAACAATTTCTTGCAATTTTATCATACTGGAAACATAGAGAGGTGGAGATATAGTTCCTCTCTCATAATAATTGCAAGTAGGAGCAGCAAGCACATGCATATTATATTCATCAAAATCATCATGTGCAACGGTAAAAGGCAACCCATCAATGTAATCCTTAATTAGGGCAAACTTCTCTGATATAGTGTAGTCGGGAGAATTCAAAAAGATAATAGGACTATCATGCGTGGGTGCAATACTAACCATTTCATGTTTAACATAAGGAACTATAGCAAGTTCATCTCCATAAGCATAATTCATATTGGCATCTTGGCCACAAGCATAGCAAGCATCATCAAAAAGGGATATTTCAAAAGAATCAACGGGATCATAACAATCATCATAGGAATCATCCTTCGATAAGCACGAAGGGGAATTAAACAATGTATGAGTTGAAGAGTTACTCTCATTATAAGGTGGGAACGGGTAGCTAATCCGCTCTTCCTCCTTTTGTTCTCTGCTCTCTTCCTCATCTTTTTCATCCAATGAGCTCACTATTTCATCAACTTCTTCTTCTATAGATTCCTGCAAAATATTAATCTCTTCTTGGACAGCGGAGACTTTCTCAATAAGTGCATTAATTTCGTACATGTATTCATAATTCTCATAACAATATTTCAGGATAGCTAAATTTTCAAGTCTATAAACAACATCATCAAAATCTTCAAACTCTTTAAACATAGATTCAATTTCATGAGCACCCATAAAAGTAACAAATTCTTCTATTTGTTCCACATCATGGTAATCATATATACCATTAGCATAAGAAGCTAAGGTTTTATTATCATTAAATTCGCATAAAAAGGGAAGGTGAGGAGCCTTCACCTTAGAGCAACAAGTATAATCATATCTCAAGCATAGTTGCCTAGCATACCAAATCAATATATGAATTGGATCCCATAATAGTTTCCCTTTTTGTGTCAAGCGGTAATCCCTAAAGTATTCATGTTGATCCAACGTTACTCCCATTACATAATTGAATGGGGTTTTCTCAGGATTATTAAAGTGGTACATAATATTTTTCACATAACCAGCATCGAGGGTTTTAGGAGGTTCCCCATCTCCATGAGTAGCAAGTACACCTAATTTTTTTGGTATTTCGTGTTCCATATCCATAACTAAAGATAAAGAACAGCAAATAAAAATTACTTAGTGATAAAGCAAATGAGCACACACGAGAATATTCACCCCACGCTATTGCTCCCCGGCAACGGCGCCAGAAAAAGGTCTTGATAACCCACAAGTATAGGGGATCAATTGTAGCCTCTTTCGATAAGTAAGAGTGTCGAACCCAATGAGGAGCTAAAGGTAGGACAAGTATTCCCTCAAGTACTATCGACCACCGATACAACTCTACGCACGCTTGACGTTCGCTTTACCTAGAACAAGTATGGAACTAGAAGTACTTTGTAGGTGTTGTTGGATAGGTTTGCAAGATAATAAAGATGACGTAAATAAAAAGTAGGAGTTGTTTAAGTAAAGACACAATAAAGTAAATATAGCGAGTGTGGAAAAGTGGTGGTAGGAGTTGCGAAATTGCCCCTAAGCAATTGACTACTTTACTAGACCGATAGCAAGTATCATGTGGGAGAGGCCACTGCTAGCATGTCATCCCTGACTTGGAATTCTATGCACTTATGATTGGAACTATTAGCAAGCATCTGCACCTACTAATGTTCATTAAGGTAAAACCCAACCATAGCATTAAGATATATTTGTCCCCCTTCAATCCCGTATGCATCAATTTCTATGCTAGGTTGAAGCTTCTGTCACTCTTTCCCTCCAATACATAGTCCTATCAACATACAACTAACCCTAGGGTGTGATCCACGCGCGCAATCATATGATGGGCACCATTGGACAGCAACATAACCACAAGCAAATTAAATCAATCATAGCAATTCATCAACCACCGATAGGAAAACAAAAATCTACTCAGACATCATAGGATGGCAACACATCATTGGATAATAATATGAAGCATAAAGCACCATGTTCAAGTAGAGGGTACAACGGGTTGCGGGAGAGTGGACCGCTGTAGATAGAGGGGGGAAGGTGATGGAGATGTTGGTGAAAACGGCGGAGGTGTTGGTGTAGATCGCGGTGATGATGATGATGGAGATGTTTTCAATGAAGTTTACGATTCATACTTGATATTGTGATTGAATTATTACTCTAGCATTAGAGATTATATGACAAAGAATTATATGAGTTGCTATTCTAAGAATGATCATGATGCCCTCATGTCCGTATTTTATTTTTATCGACACCTCTATCTCTAAACATGTGGACATATTTTTCGATTTCGGCTTTTCCCTTGAGGACAAGCGAGGTC